>NC_050525.1:29845636-29857500 GCF_002922805.2 Oryzias melastigma
ATCGATACTCGCTGAGAACCCATCGAGAATCGATCGCAGGACTAAATATCGCGATATATCGCAATATCGATATTTTGGCACACCCCTAGTGGAGAGGAGGCTCACTGAATCTTTTAAAACCACTTTAGAACTTCTAGACATTCTAGAGTTTCATTCACATACATCACCGTTTCTTTCTTTCTTTTTTTAAAGACGTCATCAAAGCATCAACAAAAAGACAAATCCTCTGATGATCCATCTGGTCACTGACCATCAGTGGCTTCAGCTAACAGCAGCTCGACAGGAAGCAGCAAACGTTTTCAGTGCCGAGAGACAGCGGAGCACCTACGTCAGGTTGAACTTGAAGTTAAACTGCCACGTGGTCGTGCCGGGGGGGTAATCTCCATCCTGGTTCATGAACGTGAGCCCGAGCTGGATGATCTTCAGCAGATCCACGTTGCACCGCAGCAGCTGGTACTGGTAATCTACCGTGCTGCGAAACTCGCCGATGGGCCGGACCACCACGCCGGGGAATTCTGTGTCCTGAGGAGCAGAGAAGCATCAGAGATCCTTTCATGTAACCTTTGACTTTTGTCCAGGCGGGGTTAGGACGCAACAGGAAAGGAGGAAACTCTGACACACATGTCACCACATTTAGGCTTCAATGAAGAAAGGGGAGGCTGTTACCATGGCAACATAGTTGTAGCTTTGGATGACTTGCCGGATCTTCCTCATCTCTTCCTCCACGTTGCTCGCCCAGACCTCACAGATCATCTGGCTGGAGTCTTGCAGAGCGGCCGGCATGTTTGCAGGTTCCTCGGAGACCCAACGGTCCTGCAGGGCGTCAAGGGGGGAGGGGCGGGTAGGGGGGCCGTGCAATGAAAAAAGAACTGGGGACGGAGATGTCAGAAAAAACTGAATTATCTGTATTATAAAACAGAATCTTCTCAAGAATCAAGTAAGAGTCAGCTTAATGCTTTAAAAAGTGTGAATAAAAGTTTATTGACATTTCTTAAAAAGTTGAATCCTTCAAGTCATGATGGAATGGACTCTGAGATTCAGTGATCTGTGGTGAAATGTGGGTTCTGGTGTGCAGCAGCGTCTTCTTTACGTTTGTGTTTCCATGTTTCACAGCATCACTTTGAACCCAAATGCATTCCATAGATTTAAGATTAACTGCTTTCTTTATGAAATAATCCATCAATTAGTCTGGATGTCACCATTTGGTTTGAATAAAACTCAACTGCAGAACTGAGAATTAATTGTTTCTGCAGTTCAGAACTGGGACTTTTAATGTCTGCATGACTTATTTTCATTTAGATCTTTATATTTAATGAAAGTACACAATGTAAGGAACTCAAAAAACACAAACCCAACTATAAGATATATATAAAATAAAGAAATGAATAAAAAAAAAAAAAGAAAACTCCTGTTGCCATGACAGCCGTCTGCGCAGTCCCTCTTTGATGGGACGAGCTATGCTAACTTAACTGCAGCCGAAAGACAAACACGTAATGAAGTTTTTGAGTCATTCGGACACTATCAAAACAACAAACGCGTTTTAAATATTAGCTTAAACAAAGAAGGAACAGAAAACAGACTCTGTCCAATGCTAACAGTTAGCATGGAGGCTATTATTGGCGCGCGGTGAAGCTGCCGGGGTGACGCAGCGGTGAAGAACAGATAAACGTCTTCTCTCTGTTGAAGGCGAGTGTCTGACTGAAGCTGACCGCGGTAACAAGCGGAACCGTTCCATTAAATAACCCATTTACCTTAAAATTCCCTCGACACAACGCTGTCTCCTGCTTCCTTCATTTCCTACTGACCAACTTCCGGTTAGGAGCGGACTCCTCGTTGGTGCACAGCGACCCCTGCTGCGCCGGAGCGGAACTTCACCACAGATAAATACATTGGATGACATTTTTGACGAGTACTATTTTACTACCATTTACACTGATTTCTACTGTCAATGGTTAACATCCTAATTTTGAAAAGAAAATGAATGACTTATCTTTAAAAATATGTTTTAAATATTACTTAAATACTTTTGTTAATCTAAACTAATTTCACATTTTTTCTCCTAAAGGGAATCATTCAAGCTGTAAATGATCTTTTCTTCTCATTTTGAGGAAATTATATGAATAATTAAAATAAGAGGTCATAATAGCAAAAAAACAAAACATAAAAACAATAAACCTCAACATGTAAGGAAATGTTTAACATAGGAGATATTTAAGAACATTTTTCATCAAACCTTATGAACCCTAAAAATCTGGGAACAATACACATAGAATCTAAATGCAAACAAACTTATTTTTACATATGAGAGAGCATGAAGGTAAATTATGTTTGTGAGTGTAAATCAATTAAATGTTTTTACTAGTTCTGCCTAAATGCTGGAATCCGTTTTGTTTTACTAGTTGGTAAAACACTCAGTAGCACCTAAAGTGGCTTTATTAGACATTTTTTTTAATAAGGATGCTCAAGTACTTCAGACTCTTCCATATTTCACTTATATTTTCTATTTTAAAGTATTGATTTTTGTTGCTGAGAAAAGCAGAAACCCTGCAGAGGTGAAACGAGGTCAAAGGGCGGCGGCGGCGGCGGCAGCAAAGCGACCATCAGGACAACATCTCACAGGAAAACAGAAAAATTGATTTGTTTCCATCCAAACTCATTTATTTTACATTTTTACAAGAACACATTTAAATGAAGTCAGCTTCAGTCCTCCACAGAAACTTCAGCTTTAGAACATAAACAGCTGCAGCGTTGAGAGGAAACGGGAGAACAAATAAAGGAAAACAGATGCAGGAGATTAAAAACAATTTTTAAAGGAGGGGTGTGGCCTTGAGGGCCACCTGGCAGGTGAAACCGCTTCTGCTTCATCCCCACAAAGTGAAGCAGAAGCTTCTGGATGGATCTGTAGTCAAAGGATTCTGTTTGCCGTCATGAACCCAAACGTCAGCTCTGCACTGGGGCATCTGGGGGCAGAAACCCCAATCTGAGGGGGTCCCACCCCCCCTGAAGCATGGGCCTCAGTGATGCAGTGAGGAGCCCTCCTTCCTGATGCTCAGGTGACTCCTGTCTGAACCCCCAGGTGACCCTTCAGGTCACAAGTCTCTAAAAGGAGCACGTCTGCTGACAGGAAGAACCGTCGTTTAAACATTCTTTAATTTTTGTTTCCTATTTAAACCTTCTAACCTGATCCCAAACATTATTCAAACTTTTTCAAGATTTTAAAATGATTTAAAAAGAATCCTGAATTTTCTGAGCAGGATTGTGATACAAACATGTTCCCCCCTGTTCCTGCAGAAGCAGTGGAGTCCCTGCAGGTCAGGACGCCTCCCGTCGGCCTCTCGTTCTGTCAGAGCTGAACCCGTTTCTCCTCAGGCTGAAGCTGAAGCTCTTCAGAGGCCTCAGTTCTCTCCACACGCGGCTCTCCTCTGGATGTGGGAGATCTCCAGGATCGGCAGGAGAAGCTGGAAAGCGTCCTGGATGTAGGACGCACTGTTGGACGCCTGTGTGGGAGGAGCCTTTATGAGAGCGCTGTGGGAGGGGCAACATGAATATGCAGTGAAGACACGCCCACCTCGAGAAAGACTCCAGTGATCAGGGGGTTCAGGACATCTCCTTTCTCCTGGGACTGAAAACAGGATGAAGCGTCAGTGTGCAGAAAGAAGAACCAGCTAACAGGAGCTAGCAGGAGCTAACAGGAGCTAACAGGAGCTAGCAGGAGCTAGCAGGAGCTAACAGGAGCTAGCAGGAGCTAGCAGGAACCAGAACTGTTCTTACTGTCTGCTCTAGAGTTTAGATTCTCAAACATTAAATGTCTTTTCTGTGAAACTCAAGTTTGACTCAAACTGATCTCTAAAAACGGAAGGTGGAAGTTTGGGGTGGAGACATCCACAAGTGGCTGGTTTCCATGGTAACTGCAGCGAGAGCATCACTGCTGAGGAAGCTGGACGGCCTCTTACCCCCGCCGCGGTCAAGCAGGACGTGAACTTCTTGCAGAGCAGCGAGACTTCTTTACACAGAACTGCAGTCAACCTGGAGACACACAGGAGCCAATGAGAGGCTGAGGGGCGGAGCAGCTCCTTCTGAGGAGAGCGTCTCACTGTGACAGGACGCCGGCCTCCGCGCTGCCGCTGGAGAACAGGATCCTCTCTGCCAGTTTGTGGAAGAGCTCGATGGAGCGAGCCGTCAGCTGGGCCAGACTCCTGATGGCGGCGGCGTGAACGTCCTGATGGCGAGAAATCAGGAAGGTTTCAGTGAAGGATGGAATTCTGCTTCCTGAAGGACGACGAAGCAAAAAGGCTGAGGAACAGTGATGCAAACATTTACAATGATAAAGGGAGAAGACGAACTACAGTCTGTTGGGAAGATTCTGTTTTATCAACTTTAAAGGTTTGAAAAACAGGAAAAGTGAACAAATCCAGAAGATCAGGAAGTTCTGGAGGTTCAGGATGATGTGAAGGAATCCGTCTGATGCGTTTACATTAGAGGGTAATCAAACAGGACACTTGGAGGCTGAATCCACTCTCAGACCAGATTTGAAAAATGCAAAAAAGGGGGTGGGGCTAGGAGAGGCAGGCTGAGTGGAGGAGGCGTGGTCTGGATATGTGATTGACAGTCAGGTTAGCTTGAGGTAACTAAAGGATCTTTTGATTATTGTCTCTATGGAAATAACATTTAAAAAACATAACGTTCAGTAGTGCTGCCAGAAACAGTCGACTAATCACAGATTATTTTTTCAGATTAGTCGACTACTCGCGTCAGGACGAAGTGGATGTAAAACACATCTTAACCACCTTTAAACTAGCTAAAAACTAGATATATAGAATTACCTGTGATAATGCTAGTGTGAATGCTGTAAGCTGAATTTGGCCGCTGAAGATGTTAGTGACGATAGCTAAAGAAATTGAAACTGATAGCTAAAAACGTTAAAGTTTTTAGCTGAAATTGCTGAAGCTGAAAGCCAGCTAAGATATTAGTTAAATGCCAAATTAGTCAAAAAAAACTAAAAACAAAGCCTAAGTTAGCTAAAACAGCTAGAATGTAGCTGAAATATTAGCTAAACTCCAAATTAGCTTAAAAAAAACCTTAATAAATGCCAAAATAGTCCAAAAAGGTAGCAGAATTCCATTATAACTTTAACCTTTACTACACTTTACAATATAAAGTAACAACTGATCAACCATTAAATTAGACGTGACGATTTCAATAGTCGATTAGTCGACTAATGGAGGCAGCTCTAACGTTCAGGAGGCCCAAGCAGGCTGCCTCCTCTTCCCACTGCGGCTCTCAGAGCTCCCCAAATTCAAGTGTAATACCCCGATTTAACCTGTAGGGGGGAGCGTATCGACAGTTTTGAAACCACAATTTTAGGTATTAAGCAAATGTATTTATAATTGCAAAGAATGTTGTGAATGACCAACAGACAGCACTTTCATAGAGGTCAACAGCCAAAAAGCAGATTTAGGGTTTGGTTTAAAGGCGAACTCACCTCCACAGAGACCGCCGTCTTCATCACATCCTCATCCTCCTCCTCTGGTTGGCTCATGTCCCTGACGCTGCTGCAGGCCTCCTTACAGGCCTGTGGAGGTCAGAGGAACACACCACACTTCTGTCATCATGAGAAATGTTCTGCTGCGAGGAAACAGAGAAGCTTCTGGATCAACCAGACGATCACACAGAACAGTTAGGAGGTTTTTAACTCCATTTACAGAAACACTAGCAGGTTAAAGCCAAAAACAAACAAAGGAAACGGTCTGAGTTGCTTGTTGCATCATTTCCTCTCAACTTCAGGGGCGCGTTCCAAGAAGCAGGTTTTGTTGGAACTCTGAGTTCGTGAACTCCAAATTCAGTAAAACTCTGAGTTTTCGGTTCCAGAAAGAGGGATAACTCAAACCCGGGAAAGTGGGCGAAACCAAGCCCGTTCCAAGAAGCGGGTTAGGATGAACTCAGAATCAATCACTATGGTAACTGAGTCTGTGAACGAAACCTGGTCGGTAGCAGGTTTTCTTCAGGAAACTTAGAGTTCTCTGCGGTCTCCGCCCCTTTTTAAAGTGAAAGATGTTCAAATATGAGTTCCTCATGAACATTTAGAGAACATTCACATTAGAGACGTCACGTTTTCACCACTCAGAAACCAGAATGACATGTTCATTCATAGAGGATCATGTAGAGAGGAGGCTGATTAATCCAGAGGAAATGTTATTTACGTCGGTAGAGGATTTGGAGGACACGAGTCGACTGACTGCAGTTTCCTGATTCATTTTTATTTCAGCGATATTATAAATAGTGAGTTTTTCCAGGGACTCGCTATTAAAAAATACAGTTTTCTTTTCCTTATTTTAGACCTAAAACAATTGAAATTATGGAATGTCAAACACCGAGAAATCATTTAAAATCATCTACCATTCATCATTGGCGTCACACATTAGCTCAGTTGTCAGCAACGCTGCTTCCCACTGCGGAGATTGCGAGTTCGATTCCCGGTTACGGAATTTGTTTTTACGCTTAAAAAAATAGAATTCGGCGAGTAGTTTTTAAGTCTTGAGAATTCAAATTAAATAAATGCTTTTTTAACATATGCAGCTACAGTTTCTTTTTAGCGTGCAGTGATATCCGTGTGTGTAGGTGGGGGGGGGGGGTTACCAAAACTGCTCATTCATGCGATTACGGAGATTACTGGTTAAATTAGTAACAGATCAAAAACCATTCCTTACTCAACAAGAGACAAAATAACCTTCCTGAAATTATTTATTCATTATTAGAAATGATTCAAATAACTGCAGATATTTTCTCTCTGTTCTACCGCTGCAGCTGTGTTGCTTTTCTTGATGAAAATGTTCTATAGTCGCATATGCTTGAAGGAACTTATCAATTTCCGTCACCGGAAGTAGTAAACTCAGCTGTTTGTCCCCGTTGCCATGGTGAATCGTGCTGTCTTTGCTCCATTGATCAGGGCTTTTAATGGTCACGACGCTCACACCTGATTCTGGTTCTGACAACTTCAAGTTGATTGAATCAAACATTTTCAGCTGTTCTGGAACCGAAAACCCTGAGTTTGAGAATTTAGAGTCCAGTGACTCTAAGTTCAGGTTCGAACTCTAAATTTGTTGAACCTGCTTCTTGGAACGGGCCCCAGAAGTCAAAGTGAGAAACTCATTGTTCTTGTATGGATCCAGAACCCGGTCAGTGTTTGACTCCAAATGAATGAATGACTCAGAGTCTGGTACCGTGGTGAGTCTGTGAGCTGCAGCAGAGATCTCCAGCCCCTCCAGAGCCTCCGTCAGCTCCTTCTCAAACTCCGCCCCGTCCTCATCTGGAACCAGAACCTCACATTAGTTCTGCTGCAGGGCGCTGAAGTTCTGCTTCTGCCTCCATTTTTACCCTTCCTCTCATCCACCTCCTCATCGTCAAACTCCACCATGGAGAAGGAGTCCTTGATGGCCTCCAGCTCCTCCCGGAGCTGCAGCAGCTCTGGTCCCGACAGCGTGGTCAGCACCGACTTCACCTGCGGCACAAACATCCAGGCGTCAGGTTCTCGGGGTCCACGGGGGTTATCATACACTGCTCTGCAACAAGTCTGAGCAGAAACTAAAGACTTCTGTCTCTCATCATGACTCCTGATCCTCCAAAGTCTTCTAGAGGCTCAGAAGATTTGTCAATTATTTTAGAAAGATTCACTTGAAACTTTAAATATTCTCAGAAAATGTTGACTGAGTCTAGTTGGAGTTAGTGTAGCTTCCAGGAAACCCCAAAGGAGAACTTCCTCATCAGGTCATCAGCTTCTACAGCAGGACGAGCTCTAAACCAGGTTCTATGTTGTGACCGTAACCGTCTGGAAGAAGACGACGTTCCTCTGCAGACAGGTCAACCTTCTTCCCTGGGCTCCCACAGGAACCATTACGGCTCTGATGCGACCGCCGCAGTCTTTATGTAACTTGAAAAGTGCGAGAGGACTCTCCTCCGGTCTTCGGGTTCAAATTTTCGGCGGATGCTGGAGCTGAGTCACAGCACTTTTTGTGAAGTTGAGGTTATTAACGTCCTAAACCGTAATAAATGGTGGGAACCTCCATGAGTCCAGAGTTTGGTGAGGTCGGCCGCACAGCCTGTGGCTGCAGGCCAGTGGGAGTCCTCTGCCGTAGCTGGACCGCGTCGCACCTGAGCTGTGACGCTCGCCGTGGGAGTCCGGGGTATTCTCAACGGCCCAGGATGAGGTCATCTCTGCAGGAGCATCTGAGCGCTCCTCAGACAGGACGGTCTCCAGGAGAACTCCAGAAGGAGCTGTACCTTAGACTCGCTCTCTCGGGACAGCAGCTCCAGAGCCTCCAGGTGAGACAGACCCTGGAACTCGTCGAACAGCATCCCGTAGTGGGCGAGCGGCTTCTTCTCTCCGTCAGAGGACTCCCTCTCTGCATCCTGCAGCTCCTCTCGCTCCTTGGCCTCCCGTAGAACCTGGAAGACAGTCGACATGGATCATCCCGCTCCGGAGGCCGGTCCCGGTTCCTCTCAGCCGCCCACCTGAGACAGCGTGGCGTTCCTGTTCATCAGGCCTTTGGTCCTCTTGAATCCCGGATCTCCCTCCGCGATCACATCCATGGTTTTCTTACCGATGAACTCCAGAGCGTCCAGACCTCCACTTATCACCGTCTTTCCCTGCGACAGACGCACTTTCAGACGGGCTGGGATGGAGAGCCACTTCCTGTTTTCTGAGGAGACTCACTGTGGTCTGAACCACGCTGCTGAGAGAGGACAGCACCCCCAACGCTCCCCCCACAGCGGACGGCCCGTCCTGACCCGCTTCCTCCCGCCCCTCACCTGAGGATTCTGAGGAGAGATGCTCTGCGATTGGATGTTAGGAAAAAACCACCTGAGTGGGCGTGGCCGAGCCCTCACCATGCTGCCTCTGCTCCTCCTCCACCTGGGCGGACAGTTCGGTGGGACTGGGAATTCCCAGCGTCGTCTCGGCCTTCTCGATCACCTGGCTGAGGCCCTGTCCTGACCGGATCAAACAGAACACGGAGCGGGTCAGACCCAAACTAACCTCAGAGGCTCTGAGAAGAAGAACGAGCTCAGCAGCTGAACAGAGGAAAACTCCTGAGAAGGAAGCAGCTGCTGGAGATGAAGGTAAAGAGACGGTATCTAATCTCTGACTAAAACACGAGTGTGAGCAGGAAAAACCAAAGCAGGGTCCTGGTTCTGGTTCTGGAAGAGCTCTCCAGCAGTGGGAGTGGACACTCACCCACAGTGGCCACGGTGGCTGTAGCTGTGGACAGCAGAGACTTGCCCCAGCTGCCCCAGTACCCCCAGCCAGCTTCAGACACCGTGGAGTCACTGGAAGTCTGTGGGTTCAGAGAAAGGAGGTTTGAGAAAACAAAAATAGACAAAATGAAAAACTAAGAATTAAACGTCCATTCTTTCAAGGAAACATGGAAAAAACTGATGAATGTAATATAATGGATGTTAAATCACCCAAAACAGACTGGAAAACAAAGACTAGTTTGATAAAAACAAGCTGTTCGTTAGTGCTTCCACAAACAATTATTTTAAAAGTCAACTAATCAACGATTATTTTCTCCAATAAGTCGAATCTAATTGAATAATTTGGTCATGTGCAAACTGGATGTAAAGCACACAACTTAACCATCATTAGCTTTAAACTAACTAAAACTAGATATACAGCATTACCTGTGATAATGCTAGTGTGAATGATGTAAGCTGAATTTGGCCTTTGAAAATCCTGAAATTGATAGCTGAAAACACTAAAGCTAATAGCTTAAACACACAAAGGCTGATTATCAGCTAAAATATTAGTTAAAGTCAATGTTAGCTTAAAAAAATGGTTAAAAAAAAAAGCCAACGTTAGCCAAAACAGTTGCATGCAGCTGAAATATTAGCTGAACTCCAAATTAGCTTAAAAAACATTCATAAATGCCAAAATAGTCCAAAAAGCTGCAGAATGCCATCATAATGTTCAACTTTACAACAATCTGACTGAACATAATATAAAGTAACAACTAATCGACTATTTTAATAATCAATTAGTTGACTAATTGCGGCAGCCCTACTGTTCATCCATCTAAACCCCCTCACTGCTGCGCAGGATTAGGGGGTTGCTGGAGCCTATCCGCATACTGTCAGGTAAAGGAGAGCCTTCGCTCAAAATCCCTGAACTGGTCATGGAGTTTCTGCAGCAACATCTCCTCAACAGTGCCGACTCCTTCCTGTTATCAGTACCTAGAGACAGGTGTGTCTACCTTGGGTGGAAGCTCCTCCTCCTCCTTCTGTGGCGTGACCTCCTGCTCCGCTGTGGGTTTGGACTCGGGTCTCCTCCTCGCTTTCCTCGTCGGGGCGACATCAGCGGAGTTATCGGGAGTGGATGGGGAGGATGTTTCAGCGGGAGAAGGATCCGGAACCGCCTGGACGTCCTCCGAACCCTCAGCTGTGTGGGACACTTCACTGTCCGACATCTCAGCGCATGTCTGCAGTGTCAACCATGATTGAATCAAACTTTATTTATAAATCCCTTTACAATGTCACCAGGGTGCCATAATAATACTCATCAAGAGTAATGATGAACAGCATGAAAGTCAGCTCTGAAAACAGTTTGATCACGATAATAAACTTAAAGATTTTTTCTTTACAGAATCATTTGGATAAAACACACTTAAAGTTGAGCAGCACGTCTGCGCATGAGCACAACTGCAGGTCTTCTGATTAAAACAGGAGCTAAAAGTCTACTAACGAACAGGTTTATCAAACCGACTTTTATTGAATGCAGCAGCTGAGTCTCTGATGTGGTTTCACATGATGATGCGTTCAGGGTCCCAGAGGCTACACCGAATTTATTAGGCAAGCACGAGCGTACGCGTTTTTATAACATTTAATTTTGTGTTCATCATTGTAAAATAGACATTTAGCACGAAAGACAGAAGTTTAGTGAGAATTTCTCCTCGTTACTTACCTTTCCGATGCTCAAATGTTCAAAGTCTATATGCTAGCTGCTGTCAGTATGCTAGCTCCTGACGTCACTCAAATCTGTTTCTGTTTTCCGAAACTAATCTCAAGAACGAAACTAATCTGGTTTAATTAGACACGATATCCTTTTTGATTAAAAGTCTCAGAGTTTTGGAGTTTTAGACCCTTCGTGGTTCATGTTTTAGTGTTTATGTCAAACTGATTAGCCACGTCGAACTGGACAGCGGAAGAGAGCTAGAGGTTTATTTCCTGTCAAAATAAAAGTCGCTTCCTACAGTTCACAGGCGAATGATTCAAACGAGATAATACTTCGAATATATTTGGGTCTGAAATTTAGTTAGAAATTCCAAGTTTATATTTTATTTAAGGTTTAATAAACTTTATGGCTTTTAAAATTCGCATGAATGAGATATATTTTTGCAATGATTTATTTTGAAACTTTCACCGGTCCATTATTGGTTAGAGTTGTATTGGTTAGAGACGCTACGCAGTTATATTTTAGCTAGAGGTGTTAGCTAGTTAGTTGCATAGACACAGTTGGACGCCATATTGGAACGGTCGAGATGCTTGTTTACTGCTGTGCTACAATTACACAAACAGAGTGGGAAAAACAAGAACGTGACTTTTCACAAGTACATTATTACCTTCAGCAAATAAAGGAGAATATATAAAAAACATTTTAGGAAGATCCGAGTGAGTTTACTCTGAATCAGGGATGTTTAAGCCAATGCTGTGGCCTATTCAAAGTCAATGGGAGCTTTAAACAAGGTGGAAGTGTCCAAAGTCAGGCCTTGAGGCCGGTGTTTTCCAACCAATCTACCAGTGAAGCTCCTTATTGGCCAAACACACCTCAGCAGCAGACAAGGCAGGGTTTCTGGAAAACCACCAGGAGGCCGGCC
>NC_050525.1:29857787-29861722 GCF_002922805.2 Oryzias melastigma
CAGGCCTCGAGGCCGGTGTTTTCCAACCAATCTACCAGTGAAGCTCCTTATTGGCCAAACACACCTCAGCAGCAGACAAGGCAGGGTTTGTGGAAAACCAGCGGGAGGCCGGCCATCCATCCAACCATCATCCATCCATCCATCCATCCATCCATCCATCCATCATCCATCCATCCATCCATCCATCCATCCATCCATCCATCATCCATCCATCCATCATCCATCCATCCATCCATCATCCATCCATCCATCCATCCATCCATCCATCCATCCATCCATCCATCCATCCATCATCCATCCATCTTCTTCCTTTCATCCGGATCGGGACAGGGGGGCAGCAGTCTAAGCAAAGATGTCCAGACTTCCTTCTCCCCGCCCACTTCCTCCAGCTCCTCTGGACCCCGAGACGTTACCAGGCCAACCAAGAGACGTAGTATCTCCAGCGTGTCCGGGGTCTTCCCGGGGGCTTCCGCCCAGTGGGACATGCCTCTGAACCTTTTGAACAGGACCGCATAAGACAACTAAGTGGACCCTATCTCCCTAAGGGAGCGCCCAGCCACCCTCCGGAGAAAACTCATTTCAGCCACTTGTAGTCAGAATCTCGTTCTTTGGGTCACAACCCAGAGCGAATGACCATAGGTGAGTACTGGAACCAAGATCGACCGGTAAATCGAGAGCTTTGCTTTCTGACTCAGCTCTCTTTTCACCACAACGGACCGGTGCAGCACCCACAAAATGGCAGATGCCGCTCTGATCTGTCTGTCGATCTCACGCTCCGATCTTCCATCACTCGTGACCAGGACACCGAGATATTTAAACTCCTTCACCTGAGGCAGAAGACTCCACCCACCGAGAGAGGGCAAACTACCTTTCTCCAGTTGAGAACCATGGCCTAAGACTTAGCGGTGCTGACCCTCATCCCAGTCGCTTCACACTCGGCTACAAACCGCTCTAATACATGGTGGAGGTCCTGGCTCGGTTTATGGTTTTAAAGTTTTTAAAGTTTTTAAAGTTTAAAAACATAGTTTTAGAGCGTTAAATAAATGTTTATCTTCTTCGGCTTTCGAGTGTTTTGATGTCACCAGGTTTGTTAAACACTCATCCTGATCCCAGCCTCCAACACCTCAGTGTAAACAGAATTCTATGTGTGCAGCCAGTTGCTATGGAAACAGCTTTGGAGGGGTGGGGCCAACCCGACCCTTGCTGAAATCTCCATTAAAGATCCACTAAAAAAGTGGCTAATGAGAAACAAGACACTAATACTTCAGCTTAAAATCTGAGTGCTGACATTAGCCTGATGAAGGATTTCACTTTGATCGTCTTTTATTGTCTCAAATCTTTGAATACAAGAATAAATGTGTCTGTCACAGGAAACAAATGCTTTTATTTTGAAGGATTATTGTAGAAAAAGAGTTCGCTCTAGCAGGGCTCTGAAAGACTTCAGCCGTCCCGTCTGATGGGGCCGAGTCCCCAGTCCCCACAGCAGCCGTCCCGCTGGCTCAGGAGGCGCTCGGGTCTGTGAGTCCAGCTCTGCAGCATCCCATGTCAGCCCCACCTACAGAAGCATGGGTTCTGGAGCGCCGAGCGAGTCCACAAAGGCTTGGAAGAGCTGCGGGTGGCAGCGTTTGTACTCGTTGATCTTCCTCTTGATCTGTTTAGGGGTGTCCTGGTAATAGTTCTTGTCGTCTCTCGCCATCGCCTGTAGAGAGGAAGAGAGAAGGTTCTTATTTAGAATTCTGTCCTCCAGTGCAGCAGTTTTTCCAAGACTGCACGCATTATTTTACACACACAAGCTCACAGGACAGAGCGGAGCCTCTCTGCGAGCACTCGGATGGATGTGTATGGATAAACATGATTGACAGCTGACTTCCATAACTGACACTACCGCGCAGATGCAGACCCTGCAGACTCTAAAGACTCTGCAGACGCAGACTCTAAGAATTCTCCCCCTGAAAAGTCTGCGTTTGGTCTGCGATATTCTCTGTAAAACTTTTCACTGAGAGACAGAATGTAAAGACAGAATCCAGAAAATCATATTTTTAAATAAATGGTAAAAATTACCATTTACATTTTTAAATAGTCTATTATTACAATGTAGCACAAAATAAGGATTTGGTTTCTAACTTAAGTCCACCTCAATACTTAGTAATGCTACCCCGGTTTTGATGACAGAGATCAAAGATCTTCACTAGATTTGGTCCATTCTTCCTCCAGAGCTGAGATCCACAGATTCTGTACTGAGGTCCAGACAGACTAGCACTCGTGCTTGGAGGTCTCCCGCCTCCCCTCTTCCCCAGACCCACGCCAGTCTGCCTACCGCTCCAATGGATCGACACCCCGCACTCAGCTCTGAGCCATCGGGACAAACAGGGATCTACGTTAGGATGCCCCATCAACACGGAAATACCAGACATCCTGATCCCCAGTTAACCAAGCTGGAGGACATCATTGTCAGAGCTCAGTGGCCCGGCTGCTCCTCTAAAGTCTGGTTCTAACTCTGTGCTCCCGGTTCTGATGGAAGGATTTCCTTTAGAGAAAAAGCCTCATCCTCTGGTGATGATGGCGTGACGGCGACTGACCTTGTAGTCGTCCTTGTGCTGGCGGATCATGTACTGGACGTACTCCATCAGGTCAGACGACAGCGTCTTGCAGTCTTTCTCAGGGAGGCTGGCTTCTTCTTCCAGTTCTGCTCAGAGACGATAGTCGTTAAAAGAGGATCCTAAATGTCCCTTTTAAGGACATACACAATCCACCTTTACATTAAAGAATCGATCTAGACCATTACAGAATCATTTGAATAAGAACTCCATTGATGATGTAAATAATGGATCGATTATTATCAAAATTGTAAAATTCCATCTGGATTTAGACAGTCGGTTTATTTTCCTATTAGGTAGAAACGACCATCACACCAAACAACACTCATGTGATGCAGAAAAAACTGATCAACCATCATTCCAGTCTTTGAATTTAGCAAAGACGTGACCATGCAGTGTGGTAGAATATTCTAATCATGTTAGATAAAGTCAGTGATGAAGACAATGGAATGTTTGGTTGTTTCTGGATGTTCCAGAGTTCGGGTCGGTTCATGAGGTTAAGGTGAACCTGTAAGGTAAGGACTGTTGAAGCTGAAGGAAGGACTCACGGTTGAGGATGTAGGGTTTGGTGATGATCCTGGATCTTTGTGCAGCGCTCTGCAGGATGAACACAGAACAGTTTAGACTTCAAGGGTCAATTTTAGGTCCCATTCTTTTTAACTTGTACATGTTGCCTCTTGGGGATGTCATCAGGAGACACGGCGTTGACTTTCACAGCTATGCTGATGATACTCAGCTTTACATCGCCGTGTCTCCTGATGACCTTGAGCCTTTAAATACTCTTTTAAATTGTATTTTAGATATAAAGTCATGGATGGCAGAGAACTTCCTTCAGCTCAACCAGGACAAAACTGAAGTTTTAATCATCGGTCCTGAAGACAAGAGAGAGAGAATTTTAACTCGTCTTCAGAATTTTAAACCTTCTCACTCTGTGAGAAACCTGGGCGTTCTTTTAGACTCCGAGCTGAATTTTATTCCTCATATCAAAAATGTCGTTAAGACTGGATTTTATCATCTTAAAAACATTGCCAGAGTCCGCCCATTCCTCTCTCTCCAGCACAGAGGTGCTGATGCATGCTTTTATTTTTAGTCGTTTAGATTATTGTAATGCCCTGCTCTCTGGTTTACCTCAAAAATCTCTTTCAAACTTACAATTATTACAGAACTCGGCGGCACGAGTTCTGACGAGGACCAGGGGGCGGGAACACATTACACCAGTTTTAAAATCGCTGCATTAGCTCCCTGTGCGTTTCAGGATTGATTTTAAGATTCTTTTAATGGTTTATAAATGTTTTTATGGTCTTGGGCCTTCTTATTTTAGTGATCTTCTTTTAAAGT
>NC_050525.1:29863244-29916720 GCF_002922805.2 Oryzias melastigma
AAAACTGATCAACCATCATTCCAGTCTTTGAATTTAGCAAAGACGTGACCATGCAGTGTGGTAGAATATTCTAATCATGTTAGATAATGTCAGTGATGAAGACAATGGAATGTTTGGTTGTTTCTGGATGTTCCAGAGTTCGGGTCGGTTCATGAGGTTAAGGTGAACCTCTAAGGTAAGGACTGTTGAAGCTGAAGGAAGGACTCACGGTTGAGGATGTAGGGTTTGGTGATGATCCTGGATCTTTGTGCAGCGCTCTGCAGGATGAACACAGAACAGTTTAGACTTCAAGGGTCAATTTTAGGTCCCATTCTTTTTAACTTGTACATGTTGCCTCTTGGGGATGTCATCAGGAGACACGGCGTTGACTTTCACAGCTACGCTGATGATACTCAGCTTTACATCGCCGTGTCTCCTGATGACCTTGAGCCTTTAAATACTCTTTTAAATAGTATTTTAGATATAAAGTCATGGATGGCAGAGAACTTCCTTCAGCTCAACCAGGACAAAACAGAAGTTTTAATCATCGGTCCTGAAGACAAGAGAGAGAGAATTTTAACTCGTCTTCAGAATTTTAATCCCTCTCACTCTGTGAGAAACCTGGGCGTTCTTTTAGACTCTGAGCTGAATTTTATTCCTCATATCAAAAATGTCGTTAAGACAGAATTTTATCATCTTAAAAACATCGCCAGAGTCCGCCCATTCCTCTCTCTCCAGCACAGAGGTGCTGATGCATGCTTTTATTTTTAGTCGTTTAGATTATTGTAATGCCCTGCTCTCTGGTTTACCTCAAAAATCTCTTACAAACTTACAATTATTACAGAACTCGGCGGCACGAGTTCTGACGAGGACCAGGGGGCGGGAACACATTACACCAGTTTTAAAAACGCTGCATTGGCTCCCTGTGCGTTTCAGGATTGATTTTAAGATTCTTTTAATGGTTTACAAATGCTTTTATGGTCTTGGGCCTTCTTATTTAAGTGATCTTCTTTTAAAGTATGAACCCTCGCGGACCCTGAGGTCCTCCGGCACCGGCCTGTTAGTTGTTCCTAAGGTGAGGACCAAAACACATGGTGAAGCTTCGTTTCATCATTACGGTCCTCGACTCTGGAACAGCCTGATGGAGAGTCTCAGAGCCGCAGAGACCGTAGAGGTTTTTAAGAAGAGGCTCAAGACGCACCTTTTTAATGCTGCTTTTAGTTGATCTTATCTGCCTATTTATTAAATTAGTTTTTATTCATTTATTTTATTTATTCATTCATTTATCTTTCTTCTTTATGATTTTTATTTGGTAAATGGAATGGCGTATACTTGTATAGCGCTTTCTACCCTCCTTCGAGAGCCCAAAGCGATTCACAGTCACAGACCCATTCACCCATTCACACACTGGTGGTGGCTATTTAATATTTTATGTATTTAATCTCAATTTCAATGTTATTTATTTTACATACATTTTATGTATTTAATTCTATTATCTTACTGTCATTTTACCCCCAGTGTTTCCTGTGGGTTCTATCATATCAGGGCTTGTCTGCTTGGTCTGGGGTCGTTGCCGTGGTTCTCGCCCTTGCTGGGGCGGCTGGAGTCCTGCACTGCAGCCTCACAGCTGTGGAGTGGACTCTGTGGCTGTCCCGGTCTGGGTGGGCGCCGTGGCGATGTTCCTTTGTCCGAGCTGGCTCCTGGTATGATAGAATCCTCAATACTGTTTCCTCATAGCAGAGCCAAGCCTTAAGTTTATTTTATACATTTATTTTACAAGATTTTTTTTTTTTTAAGTATTTATTGTGTGTGGGGTCATGGGTGTATGCGTTATGAGGAGGGTGTGTGTGTGAAGGGTGGGTTGGGCTTTTATTGTGTATGTTTTGTTTTTAAATGTGAAGCGCTTTGGGTTACTTGAGTATGAAAGGCGCTTTTATAAATAAAGTTTGATTTGATTTGATTCAAGACTACACTGCTCTCTGCTGGCACAAAGCAGAACTGCAGGTAGTGATACTGCATGATAACAGATGAAAGAACCGGACGGTCCGGGTGCTCTCTAAACCAGGTTTCACTCACCTTTGTCTTCTTCACGGGCAGGGTCCGGTTGGGGTCCGATGACAGACCCATCTCCAGCAGGTTGGAGGCTGTGGACTTGCTGTCATCCCAGGCGTTTCTAATGTGTGAACTGAGACAGGAGACAGATATGAGTATTTTTGCCGTCTATGACACGAACGCATCACCACGCCTGTAGCCAACTCCAACATCCATGGGTCTGGACTGGAGTCATCACCTCCTCTGAGGATCGTTTGTATGGAGTCAAATCAGAATCTGCTGAAAGACCAGCTCCAACTGAAATGGTGCTTTTCTTCTGAGCTGGAATCTGGATCCAAACGGCACGGCTGGATATCTCTGATATTGATCCTCATTTTGTTGTCCTGGTCATGTTAGCTTGGGGGTGTGAGGGGCTGTAAGCTAGCAGGAGAGTGTGTAAACAAAGGGGTGATGGGATATCAGTGATGGCTTACTCCATACTAAAAATCAGAGGTGACTATCTACTGAACTCCTGTTGCTCTGCAGAAACTATGTCCTAGAAAATGACACAGAAGTTTGATTTTGGCTAAAAATGACATTATTAAAAGACGACTGGGAACACTTGAAAACAGATCAGACGATGATCGGAGTGTGACTTTAAAATGAATGAAACCAGATTGTAAGCTACGGCTAAGCTTCCAGTTGTGAGAAAACTGAGACGCAGCGCTGCAGTGCAGACTCCCATGAAAGTGAAGCTATCTTAGCCACATTTAAGCGCTCTCGCTGCCCCGTCTTCAAAAGCACCTGTTCACACATCGAACAGACACCTGAACCGTTTTAGAGGTCCGGCTACATTCAGAATGTTAGGAATAAACAGCTCTTTGTTTGCTGTACTTACAGAACCTCGCTTTTTTTAATTGATTATTTTTGCTTATACTGAAATATATTTTGCTGTAAAAATCAGACAACTGAGTATAGGAAAAATGTTTGTTTCATTTACAAAAATCGTCACAAACTTACCTTGGTAAAATTTAACTTGTACATGAGATTCAGCTCTAGTGCTTAATGTTCTCATCATCAAATAAAATGTATATTTGAGTGAAAAATACTGTAATGTTCTGACAGGTTGTTTTCATACAACACTGAAATACTGTCCCTGCTGCTGGATCTTGACATGAATATTGGAATATGTACTGTGTGTTGCCAACACGCCTCTCGTTCCCGGTGGTATTTTAGTCATGATTATGCAGTTTTGGGCCAAAATCTAAAAGCCTGTGTCGTGTCCTAGGACATAGTTTCTGCAGAGTGGCAGAAATTCCCAAAGTTGTGGGTGGGGACTGTTGCCCTCTGTTACTGAGCACTGGGAGCTTGTGGCCCCGCCCAGCGTGTTTTCTACATCAATACTACAATCTTTTTCAAAAACTTCATTTTTGATTTCATCTGTTCAAGAATCACCACAAAATGAATGAAGCAATACTCAGAAAAAATGAAAATATTCACGTTATCTGCCTCTAGTGGGCCTTTAAGGAACTGCAGCACATGGGAACCAAAGTGGCTTGTGATGGAGCATGTGGGCGTGGCCCAGACACATGATCATTCTGCTAGAAAACAGAACTGATACCGAACATGCTGACCCAGAGGGAAACTATCAGAAACCGCCAATTCGGTTCAGTCTACGTGAACCGGACCGCTTTGATGTTAGCCTACATAACGTATGAAGCGCACGCGGCAAACATGCACGTGACACCCCCCAAGAATTCCCCATTTGGGTTTGGTTGGGTCAGATTAAAGTTCTTAGCCTGGTCCAAAAAAGAACCTAGAACCGGGGCCTCGGTGTTCGGGGCAGTTAGGGGCGGAGTTACGTTAAGTTTCAGTCAACCTGGCCGCAGCTACATACGAGATTAGCCTCCTAGCTAAGCTAGCTCGATGCTATGCTAGCGCTGACCGGAACTCACTCTTCGATCCAGGGTCGACTCTTCTTCTGGAACTTCCGCTTCAGCTTTTTGCGGTTCTTGTTGTAATCGAACTTCTTTCTGCGCTTCGACTGCTTGGCTTTCGGCATGTTTGCGGCGGTAGCACGAGCTCGCCACCGGGAGCACGTGCGGATCCACGCAGCGGTGACGTCAGATTCCTCATCATTTTAAGCGACAGCCCTTTCCGGCGGCTGGCGGGCGGGACCCTGGGTTCGCTTCCCAAGCGGGGCGGAGGGTCTCTCTAAGCCCCCACTGGAGTGAGCTCATCGGGCCCAATGCCCTTCCCGCGGGCCCCGCCCTCAGCCACAAGGGGGCCCAGCCCGGGTCTGGGAGTCCCGCGCCGGTCCCCAGCCCGGGGAAAACACGGTTTGTATCAGGAAGGGCATCCGGCGGACAACACTGCCAAACCTCATGTCAGAATCAGTGATTGGAGAAGCTCCTGAAAGTTCAACAAGTCACCAAATTACGACCTTTTTGTTTTTTCAACATGGGTGAACAAACTAGCCATAAATATCCCTACAGACAACAAGAGTAGATATTATCAATAAACACTCATTGACTGTATATAAGAACTGGACTGAGTGGTTCCGCCCCCTGGCGTTTCAAACAGGAAGTACCTGCTAAACTTCTATGAAGTCTGTTACTCTGTTATTAGTCAGAATAACCATTCTTTTTTATTTTAAAGACCATATTTTTGTTCTGTTGTAAAATTATTCCCAGAAGTCATTTGGTTATGACTGTGTATTTTATTTTATTTTTTGCCAAAACCAAAGACATAGTTGTTTTTAAAGGGTAACCAAACCAGGAAGTTGGAGGCTCACTCCACGCACAGCAAATCCCGTCAGAGGGGCGGGGCTTGGGGGTGAACTGTTATCATTGTGGCTGCATTTTCTGTATGCGGAAGCAAATCGGTTGCACCGCTCACCCCGCATGCGTGAACCACACGTCACTTCCGCTCTTCGCCCACTATACCACAGAGTCATTTCCAAACAGTAAAACTCCGTGATCACAAGAATTTATGTTTTTCTCAACAACCAAGAGCTTCTCCTGACTGGATTACAGAGCGAAAAAAAGCCACCGAGTTACCGTTAATCACGTGTTTGGATTACAGGGTAAAATAAAGTGTCTTGAAGTGGCGCTGTATCCTCTTAGGGAGTAAACTGCCGTCATGTAAAACAGCAGAAGAAGAAAACATTTGTAGTTCGTTTGTAGTCACTGCAAGATCGTAAGGTCCTGATCCTTAACGTGTCTTTTTCCTTTCGTTTTTTCAACAAACAATGAATGTTTTCACTATGATAAACATTTTAAGTGCTATATTAACATCCTACGACATTATTATTGCTGTTACTGTCCGAAGACAGTAAAATGCTTCAGTGGAAGTGACGTGTGGTTCGCGCATGCAGGAGAGCGGTGCAACCGATTTGCTTCTGCATACAGAAAATGCAGCGACAGCGCACTCACCTGTAAGCTAGCATTAGCGGCGCAGAATAATGACGAACAATATTGGATCAATCCACTCACACAGTTCTGAGTAAGAGGCGGCTCAGACGAGGAAAATGAAGCTCAAGGGGGCGGAGCCACAGAGTGGGAGGAGACTTTGGACGCCCTGTCAGAAGCTGCGACATTAGTCCCAGGTTTTCCTAGCATCCGGTTTTCTGATCTGATTTGAATTAAGAAATTCTTAGACATGCAATTCTAATCGTAAATTATTTTATAAAGGTCCTCTAATATTAGAAAAATGCTACAAGAAGCTGTTAGAAACACAAAAGAGATGAAGAATGTTTCAGAGGATGAATGGTTATTCCGACAAATAAAATGAGAAATAACTGCCTATTTCTCTCTTTGACCTTCTTAAACCAGCGAGTACTTCCTGTTTGGAACACCAGAGGGGAGGGGTTTGTCCATTGTTTCTACTGTCAATGATAAGGATGTTTTCTGACCCACAATTCCATAGACAATTCTGAATTTGATATTCAAATCAGGCTTGGAATATGAAAATATTACACGTGCAGCAGCGTAAGAGCTAAATAGAGACAGAGAGAGAGATAACCACACAAAAAGCAAAGAAAATGAGAGACATTAGAAAAGAAGAACAAACTGGAACCATTTGACTTTTCTTTATAGTATGAAGGAACAGTCTGCAGGAAATAATTCTAAATTTGTATATATTTTATAAATATTCTATATATATTTATGGCTCCTCTACCAACCTGTGCAGACACCTGAGAACTGAGAGAATCTTCTCGAAAACAGACCAGATCATAACCGAGAAGAAACAGATTTAATCCTCAAAGCTGAGACTCTTTTGTCTTTCTTAATGTTATTGTGAATAAAAGTCTTCGTTGGTTTTGCACACTTTCATTTGTATTTTGGGTTGTGGTTGCAGAGTTTTGTGTAGTTCACGTAAAATGTGTTTGAAAGGAAAAAAGCTTTAAATGTATAGAGTTAAAAATTGAATAATTGTTAGTTCTTTTTTCATTAATTTTGTACATTTTATCTGGAAGGGATAAATAAAACCATATACATAGTTTACACTTTATATGAATAAAAACATGTTTACATTGTGGATTTTGTGCATAATCTTATATAGTAGTTTATATTAAATTAAATAAAGCAAAAAACAACCTAAACATCCATTAGGTAGCAGAAAGAGAAGCTGTTTTCAGAGAGCTAATGAAAAGGAACTGAATCTCTGAGAAGAGCCAGAATTCATCACTATTGTGGAGGGAAACAAGGAAAGACTTGTTTTTACTTTGTCTGAAAGATTTGGAAGGATTCTTAAAAAAAAAAAAAAATCCTAAAAGCTGATTATCTCACATTTTTTTAAAGTAATTCTTTAATGATAATAAATGTAGACTGTTTTGAAGAGATATACGTTTAACTTGAGCAAACTGACAAATGATTACGACGATATAAAAATGCTGAAGCTGATGGGTAAAATCACTGAAGCTAATAGCTAAAAACGCTAAAGCTAATAGCTGAAAAAGCTGAAGCTGACAGCAAAAAACGCTGAAGTTGATGGCTGAAATCACCGTAGCTAATATAACCCTAACTCTGATAGCTGAAAATGCTGAAGCTGATAGCCTGCTAAAATATTAGCTAAATCCCAAATTAGCCTAGAAAAACTAAAAATAAAAACTCTAAGGCTAAACTAGCCTAAACAGCTAGCATGTAGCTAAAATTTTAACCTAAAAAATCTTAGTAAATGCCAAAATAGTCCAAAAAGCTAGCAGAATGCCAATTTTCAAAACTTTAAACTGTAACTTTTTAACGTAATTATGAATAATAAAAAGGCAGGAATATTATTCGAGAATAAATCAACTTAAACCTTAAATAACTTTCAATATTTTACTCTCCATAAAAATATATTTTGTTAAAATTATACAAGTTAGAAATGAGAACAAGATAACATCGGGTCATTAATAACAATAAAATGACCTGGAGGTCCGGATCCGGCCCCTGGGCCGTGACTTTGACATGTGTGCTGT
Source organism: Oryzias melastigma (assembly GCF_002922805.2). Taxonomy (NCBI): domain Eukaryota; kingdom Metazoa; phylum Chordata; class Actinopteri; order Beloniformes; family Adrianichthyidae; genus Oryzias; species Oryzias melastigma. Next base: position 29,870,716 of record NC_050525.1, read on the forward strand.
AGAGCACCAACACACATCTGTCTGATATATATGCAAGAAAACATGGATAACACAATACGGGAGATGTGTGTGTGGATGCATCAGAAAGGGGTGGAGCAGGGAGCTTGGGGCCCCGCCCATTGTAGTTTCTACCTCACAAATGCAACATTTTCCTAACAGCGTTTTTGTTTTTGTACTTCCACATAGTGTAGTTCCTACTTATATGTAAAGAAATAAAATTTAAGTGAAGGTTACTAGGTTAAGGAGACATGTAATGACGATCCCCCTGCAGAGGGTCCGGGCTCACCTGTGTGTGGGGTGGGGTCCAGGATCAGCTGATGATCAAAGAAGAAGGCGGAAGCCGCTCTCTTCTTTGATCATCAGCTGATCAACAGCGGCTGCCGCTCTCCAGGCGGTCAGGAGTCGGAACAAGCAGAGATTCCCGGTCCGGAGGCTCCTTCAGGTGAGGGAAATACCCCCTCCCCCCCTCCCCCCGATACGGGGGCGTGCGCCCCAACAGAAACACACCTGTGGAGAAGAAGCTGCACCAAGCCATTATTTTTACAGTCTATGAGGACGAGCGAAAAATGAAAAGTTCCGCGGCATCGCCTAACGTCAGCAACCAGGAAGCGGCGCTCCACTTCCGAGACCCCGCCCTCCCTTACCGAGGGATCGAGTCCCCGCCCTCCTCCACCCAAACAAACGGACCCACGAATCTGCTGAGTAAGCAGGAAAAAGCGGTGCTTGTTCCAGTCCATCTGACTGTTCCCGCTTCTCTGGATGAACTGTCACTCATCTTTACTTCCGTTTTCTGAAACCACGAATGAAATGCGCGCGTGCTCATCTCACTGTGATTGACAGGCTGAAGGATCCAGAGGCGATTGGTTTAACCGCATTAATGTTTTTATAACGTTGATGAAGTGGGCGGAGCAAAGCATGATCAACTGCCCAATCACATGTCGGACGCTCACAATCACAGACCAACACTCTGGTCTTCCAGCTGCCCCCTGTAGGGGGCGCCACAGTAAAACCTCCAGAGCTCTCCTGCCTCCACACACACAACAACCCTCCAGGAGTCTCCTCTAATCCACGAAGAACCTCCTCCTTGGTCCTCCTCTAATCCATGATGAACCTCCTCCTCATGTCCTCCTCTATTCCACGATGAACCTCCTCCTTGGTCCTCCTCTATTCCGCGATGAACCTCCTCCTTGGTCCTCCTCTATTCCACGATGAACCTCCTCCTTGGTCCTCCTCTAATCCACGATGAACCTCCTCCTTGGTCCTCCTCTGTCCTGGAATCTCCAGCCTCAGCATCTTCATCCTCCCTTCCTCGGCGTATCGTGTTACAAACCTGAGTGGATGCTTGGCGTCGCTCTCTGACTCAGCAGATCTACTCAGGAGAGGAATGTGGGTTTTATCAGAGGAACCAGAACCAGGACCGGATAACTGCAGCGTGGATACTAGAACTTCCTTTTCACCCACACAAATCTTACCAAGTGATACCTCCACGGCTGACCCTCGTCAGTGGAGGACTGGACCCCCAGAAATCCTTTGCAGAAAGGCTGAACTGCTGGTTCATGAACCTTTAATGTGCATTAGTGATTAGGAAAAAAACTTCCTGAGGCAGGAAGCCCCGCCCCCACAGCCTCAGCTCTCAGATCCTTGTTTCTGGACGATAGCTGGTTCTGATTGGTGTCTTTGTGAGTGACATTTTTATGAATGGACAAAAACGGCTTCAACAGTTCCGTTAAACGAGTAAAGGAAGTCGGCTTCAGATCGTTGGAGATCAAACAGACAAACAATAGAGACCAATGAAGCTGGAAGTATCTGCACCAAATCCAGAGTGGTGCTGGAGGGTCAGGTCAGACCATCAACCCTCTGGACTGGGTGGGTTAGGGTGTGCTGCCTGGTTCCAACAGCAGATCCAGGATTTTCTCTGGTGGGGGATCCATAGGATCAGGGTTCTGGTTCTGTCGGTGCTAGTAACCCAAACGGCTCTTTAAGACCACTTTCTAAACTAGTTCTTGAGTATTTGAACCTCATCTTTGCACTCTACACTTCACTGCTTCTTACAGACAGATGGACTCACCGAGTTCAGCAGACTCCTGGTCTGGTAACCCGTTGGCCCCAGAGCTTTAGCTCCAGTGTTGATGTATTTTGAACTACTGTAACTCTTCCACCATTCATGTAAATGCAAATGATTCTGAAGCAGAGAATAGCAGCTTTTGCTGATGAATCATCATGTGTTGATCAGCACAAAGCTGTCATTCTCCATCAGCATAAGCTGGAATCAAAGAGTTACGATTGTTTAACCTCGTGGTCTCTTATGGGGTCCAGATGACCCCACCCTTGTATTGATGTGTGACCCCTCCCATGACCAAGGCGGACAGGATTTCATGTCTGCCACAGACACCAGAGAAGATAAAAAATCGTTGGAAAAAATAGTCCAAGTCTTGTGGGGTCCTCAGTTTTAAGTAAGGATAGGCTAACACAAGGGTTACAGAGCGTAGGGTATTTTGTGCTGTCAGTGACATCACCGGTATCAAACGCTTAAACCCCTCCCACATTTAAAGAACATCCTTGTGTCAGATGCAGCATCTTGACAGGTGTGTGTTGTATCCGTGGAATATAAACTGCATCCACTGCTGCCTTTTGGAAACGAGCAACAATTCTGCTGGGACGTTAGCAAACCCGCCGTCCGTCTGTGGGGGTACGACTCTCTTTAACCGGCCTGGTTCTTCACGTCATCCAGGTGCCAACCCGACCATGGTTGGTCTGAGAGAGCATCTTTAGTGAGCTTCAGTCCGGAAACTTCTGAGCAGGTTTTACACTCTAGCTCATGCAGACACAAACACATCGTCGTGTTGGAACCAGATGGCATCAGTAAGGAGTGATCGGTCCGAGTTGGTCTGAGTGAATGTCTCTATGGCAACCACTTTCACCAATCAGGAGTGAGCTTGTTGGAAGGCCACACCCTACCACCTGAAAATGGACTACATGGAATCTGTCAATCAAATGTCTGGAAAGGCTCCACCTAGATTTATTGAGGCATCTGATTGGTCGGTTCATACCTTGAATAATGACTGAAAAGAATATTTAAAAAAGAAGACTATCAAGGTGATGTTAAAATAAAGGTTATTCTGAACAATAGAATGACTGATAACAACTGTTTGTTTCTCTATAGAAGTCCAGCAGAAACTTCCTGTTTGGGGGAGGAGTCACTCAGTCCAGTTCTCTCATACAGATAATAGAAGTAACGTAGAGAAACAAACCAGGACATTATCAAATTAAACTTTATTAATAAAGCACTTTTCATACATATGTGACTCAATGTGCTGTTCAGAGTTAAAAACATTTTTAACTTTAAAAAAAGTAAGAAGGTTGAAAAGTGAACCTGCAGCACCTGTGCAGGTGTGGGTCTAGATAAATGAACTACCTTCAAACGGTTTACCTTCTTCAGCGCAGGTGAGCGACAGAAGAGGAGGATCGAAGGTGGATTATGATCAGAGTGAGAGGTCTGTCGGGACGCGGTTTCAGAGCAGAGTGAGCGCTCTTCACTCCGCCCCTCTCTGCAGCAGGGGGCGGAGCTCCGGGGAGCGGAGCGGCTGTCAACTGGCAGCGGGGCGGCAGAAGCGGCGCTGAGCGGAGGCTCCGGCGGCGGACTGGACGCGCGACTTTCCGGGGGGAGCGAGTGAGGCAGCGGGGGTTCCCGCCGCGGAGCGCCGACATGGAGCTGGAGAACATCGTGGCGAACACCGTGCTGCTGAAAGCCCGCGAAGGTAAGGATGGAGCGCTGACAGCCCGGGAGGGGGGCGCCGGCTCAGCCCGGGCCGGGCAGGGAGGGGGTCCGCCGCTGCGGAGCGGGAGGGCGCCGGGGTTCAGACCCGGGAGCTCAGGTGGGCTCCAGGCCACCTGAGCCGCACGAGGAGGCTTCAGCCCGGAAGTTGTTGCAGCATCGTCCTGAGAGTTTGTGAAACAGGATGTTGAGGCAAAGCGGCGCGCGTGCGCTCAGCGCGCACGGCGGTTCTAACGTTCAAGCAGAATGTGGAAGTGAGGTGCACGCGCACGCGGAGAGTAGTGTTGTTTTGCGGAGGAGAGGAAGGGTGCCCCCCCCCCTGCTGACCTCTGACCTCCTCCAGCATCCACAGCTCCGCTCCCGCTCTTAGCGGGACAGGTGTGGTGGCACGCGCTCAAACCGCCGGAACTCAGCCGTCTTCCACATTTGACTCGTTCAGACTGTTAAAGGAACAATCACAGACACGCTTTCCGGTTCTTCGTGCAACAACCGAACCAGAACGATCCGTGACGTCACGCCGGTGAAGCCTCCTCCCAGGTGTAGAGGGAACCTCAGGTGGGAGGTTCTGCAGGTTTCACGGAGGACCAGGCCTCCTCTGAAGCAGACATGATGCTCCCTCAGAAGGCCGAGGAGGCCTCAGGTCTGGAGGAGCTCCTGGAGGAGGTCCAGCTGCTCCTGTTGGGATGGAGGAGGCGATTCCTCATCCCATCCTGGACCTCTGGGTGGAGCAGAGGTTCTGTGGTTCTGGAGCGGCGGCGTGTGTGCGTGTTTTCCCTGCAGAAAAAGGAAACGCTGAAGCTCAGATGTTGTGGAGCGGCGCTCAGCTCTTCCGGTGCAGAAACGTTTCCGCTCTGCGTCTGTTCAGACTGAAGGTTCGCGTTCTGTTGCTCTGTAGGTCTGTAGAGATGTGACGGCAGCAGCTGCAGAAACCATGACGAAGACTCAAAACAGCAGAACCATGAAGAGTTCTGTGTGGTTCAGTTGAGTTTCTGGATCTGGATCTGCAGCACCAACATCTTCCAAAATGTGGAAACCAGAGCAGATAGATTTAACCCTTGAAGTGACTCATCAAAGACCCCCCCCCTCCCCGTTGTTTTCTGTTTTGCATGCAGCTCCAAACTCATGAATTCTCTTTCGTCTTCAGCTCCAAAGGGTCAATAATATTTACGTTGAGGGTTTCTCAGCGGCTGCTGTCACATCATGGTTTGAACGGCCATCAGTGTCTCAGCCAATCAGCTGAGTCCTGCATGTTTCTTGTAGCCTCAGAGGCCCCGCCCCCTCACAGATGCTCCTCTGTCCAGATCTTATTGGTGGTTTGGAGTTCTGCCTGCAGGAGGCGCTCTCTATTGAGCTCAGAAGTCACAACCTTAAATGAACGTTGGTCTGATGATTATTGGAGCCAAACTTCAAACTTGACTCTCCATTAAAGTCTGGATCTAGTTTCAGCACCGACTTGGTGACTTTCTGAAAGGGGGCGGGGCCAAACGTGTTCATATCTGAGCTAAATGTTCGTCTGCATAATCAAAATATTTCAATAACAGGGATGGAACGAAGGGCTGGGTTGATAACATCGATGAATCAATTTGAATCGATCTAAGCTTAATAGATTAAAATCAATTAAAAAAATATGAATTAGTTTAACACATAAAGCTAAAGTCCGCTACTTGATGCTAACGTATAAAGGGAATTCCCATAGTACAGCTAATGCTAACGGGACCTGAACACACGTTCTGGACTAAATAAACATCTTTATAAACTCACAGGCAGGAATTTTACAAACTTTATTTTAAAAAGTAACAATTTGTGGTCTAAAACATCAGTTTGTTGCTCATTCTGTCATCTTTTTCTGGAATAATACTATAGCATGACCACCACCTAGTGGCCAAACTGAAATACCCTCCAGGAGAGGCAGAACAATTGTTGGAGCTTCTCTGAGAATCCATGTATGATAATAACAATCTTATTATTTCACTGATACGTTTACAGTATGTAAACTGGATCAGATTAATATAAATATATTCAAAACATATAGTAGATTATGAATCTATTTCTAAACATAGTTGTATAATCGTGTAGACTCAAAATGGAATTGAGAGGATCGAAAGAATTGGGAGAAAAAAAAACTTGAATCGATCCAGGCTCTTCGTGAATTGAATCAAATCTTTTCTGTAAATTATGATCGATATCCAGCCCCACTGTGTGTTTTAAAAACCATTCCATTCATTTCAGAGTTTGTAGCGGCTTAACGACTGATAAATGAATCAAATTCGATTCCTACGATCGATCAGATCAGATCAATCTGAAGTAGAATCAAATTATATGGACTGATGCCATTAAAAATCATTTCAAAATGAGATGAATCAATAATCGATATTGAAAGAAGTATATAAACCCACCATGTCTGGATCCAGATGGAATTTTACAATATTATCACTTTATCTCATTTTTAAAGTAGAGTTTGATTCAATTCTGTTTCCCACCGACGATCTGCATCGATCGCAGGAATAGAAGTCGATTCATCGATTAAGTTGACTAGTGGTTACAGCCCAAGTGCTAAATCATGATCAGTTTCTGATCCAACAGACATTTTGTATGAACAGATCTGTATATTCACGCCAGCATTTGGTTTTTCCGACCAGCGCTTCCTCTCTGCAGCTTCCATCACTTCATACTTCTAATTATGTAAATTTCCTCTGGAGGACAAACTCAATATTATGAGTGTGGACGAGGCGGGGGCCAGAAAAACCAGCCCGAGCAGAAATGTTTGTCTTTAGAGCGGCTGCATGCAAAGCCAATGCAAAGCTGTTCTGTTCTTTGTGAGCTTTGCTGATGACACTCTTGTGTTTGTGAGGATGCTGCTGACGGACCGGACCTCTTCCTGCTCGTCAACGGCTTCAACTGCTGCAGAACTCAGAAGGACCGTCCCACCGTTTTGTGTTGATGCACATGTTCCTTCTTCGTGGAGTTACGTTTATTAGAAACAACGGGGTCGTTTAACCTTAAGTGAGAAGCAGCAACCAGTGGCCCTGTGGTAGAGTGTCCACCCTGAGATTGGAAGGTCGTGGGTTCATACCCAAGACTCTAAAAATGGACCCAGTGCCTCCCTGCTTGACACTCGGCACCAAGGAGCTGGACTGGGGGGTTAAACCACCAAATGGTTCCCGAGAACAAGTTCTAGTCACCTCCAATCATCACCATTCATGCCAGAAGCTGACCTCTGACCCTGGCTTCCTGAGTGCGTTCTGCCACTCCAACTGGAGTGTTTTTGTCATTCAGATCATACAGTCGCTGTATGTCACATTTGGACACCCCCTGGAGGCAGAAAGCTAAACAGATCAGGACATACACCAGCTGACCTCTATCCAACTGCTCGCTAATGCACATTTCTAATCAACCAATCACATTGCAGCAACTGAAACACCTTTAGGCATGCAGACATGGTCCAGACTATCTGCTGCAGGTCAACCTGAGCTTCAGAACAGAGAAGAAAGGGTTTAAACGGACTTTGGTTGCTGGTGAAAGACGGGCTGGTCTGAGGATTCCAGAAACTGAAGCAGATCTTTTGGGATTTTCACCCACAACCATCTCTAGGGTTTACAGAGAATGGTCAGAAAAAGAGAAAATATCCAGTGAGCAGCAGCTATTGTTGATGCCAGAGGTCAGAGGAGAATGGCCAGACTGGTTCCAGCTGATAGAAAGACAACAGGAACACTAATAACTTGATAATAATAAATAAACTAAAGATTAAACTAAACGAAATGAATAATAAACGTTTGGTTTGATTTGATCTGAAATGGTTTATTTCAAGCAATCAAACAAGAATGCATGTGAAGTTCAATCAACAGAAGTTTACATCCGTAAAAAGATACGTGAGACATAATATAACTATTGGCATCAAATTCTAGATTGCCTGAAAACAAGTGAGAGGAAGCGAACTTATATAATCCCACCCCAGCTCGACCTTACCATTTCCTTTACATGAATGGTCATTTTCTGGTCCATGACCTCTAATCAGACATTTTTACCTCACTAACGTAGCTACAGGTCATTAAAAATCCTTGTGTATTAATAAATCACGTGGCTATGTAAGTAGACATGAAACTATCTCCAGAGGGCAGAAACATAAAGCGTCTTGGTTTTTCTGTGGGGCCATTGCCAGCTCTTTATACCGTAGAATTACTACTTGTTTTGTAGTAACTCTGTGATAATTCAGGATGAAGTCACTTTGAAAGCGATGCCGATGAGGAGAGCTGCGTAGTGAACTGGAACCGGGAAATAATAACCACTGGTTACAACTGAGGTCTGCAGAAGATCATCTCTGAACGGAGTAGAACCTTGAAGCAGATGGACTCCAGCAGAATACTCCGGGTACCACTCCTGTCAGCTAAGAACAGGAAAGTGAGGCTGCAGTTCACACAGACTCACCAGAACTGGACAATAGAAGATGGAAAAACGTAGTTCTGATGAGTCTCCATTTCTGCTGCTGCATTCAGATGGTAGGGTCAGAATTTGGAGTCAACAACTTGAAGGCATGGATCCATCCTGCCTTATATCCACGGTTCAGACTGGTTCAGACTGTCATGGTGTGGAAGGGTAATTTCTTGGCACACTTTGGACCTTTTAGTACCAACTGGTCATGGTTCCACCACCACACGCTGAACCCTAACCCTGTTGTTTACATTGAGGACATAGAAAAGCATCCTTTGGAAGTACCTTGTTGAGGCGATGCCATCAAAGATGAAGGCAGTTCTGGTGACAAAGGGAGTTAAACATCCCCACCGCCGTCTGATGGTCATGATGGACCACCGCCTGATGGTCAAGATGGACCACCGCCGTCTGATGGTCATGATGGACCACCGCCGTCTGATGGTCATGATGGACCACCGCCGTCTGATGGTTATGATGGACCACTGCTGTCTGGAGAAGCTTTAGTTTGATCATAAATCTGTTTTTGTTATTGAAATGATTTTCAAAATAAATTTGTCTTATTCCAGTGAGGGTCGTAAACAGACCCTTCACTCTGATGTTTAAACTATGCTGCCACAAAGTGGGCGGAGTCGGGCTGTCCCAGTGGCGGTCCCCAGCCCGGCTAAAACACAGGGTTGTGTCAGGAAGGGGCATCCGGCGGGAAACTCTCCACCAAACCCCCTGTATGAAGCAGTGACTGCTGCATCGCTGTAGTGACTCCTGAGGGGATGTACTGGAGGTGACCAGCAGACGTTTAACAGCAGGAAAACACTGAGGATGAGAACCAAACGAAACAGATTTGGTTGTTTTGGTTCCTGGTTTAAATGTCTTGTTATCTTTTATTTCTTCAAGTTCCTCCTAACTTGAATTCTTCAGCAGTTGGTCGTTCTGTGAGCTTCCTGCTGCACCTGAGAGAACGTCCAACACATGGGATGCTACATGTCATTATCACCATAGCAACTGATATCTTTTATGCACAAATGAGCAGCTAGAGGTTGTTTTAAAAGTCCTCCAAAAAGCAGCCAGGGGTATTAACTACCATGAGCTGCTTCTTTTCTCTCAGGAGACATCAGATCTCTGGATGAGACGTTCCTCTCAGACCTGTATGCTGGACTCCAGCACCTCCACACTTTTTGGATAATCCTGACGGGCTGATTGTGGGTCTGGTTCTGTCCTCTAAACTTGTATGGAGTCAGACAGGTGTGACGCAAAAGTTTCTTCTCCATCTGCTGACAGACTTTGTGAATAAATCCTCAGTCGACTTCACAAACTCTTCTCCACACTGACTCTTCGCAGTAACTTTTTGTGACGTAGAGAGTCAGCGCGGTCAGGAGCAGAACTTTTATCCAAAGCTTCTGCATCCATCCCATGAGGAAGGAGTTCCTAGTAAAGGAGTGGTTCCAAAATCAGAGCTGGATTCAGAAGTTCACAGTAAAGTGACTTCAGACTCTTCTCCAAAGGGTTCTACTCCAGAACTGAACCCTAACATGAGTGTTTTGCTGCTCTCCTTGTTCCATCAGCCTCGCCTGGACGGCTTCGTGAAGCTCCATGAGGACGTTAGCGTTCCTGTTTTCCTCAGCGTCTCTCCTTCTCCTGAGGTTTCTTCTCCCAGCAGCTGCTGCAGACTCTGATGTTATCCTCCTTTCCCTGGACTTATTAGAGTGTCCATGGCGATCATTGATTTTTACTTCCTGCTGCAGCCGCCGCGCTGCTGAAGGCAGATCTGCAGAGCAGCATCCACCTTCTCTTTGCTGACTCAGCGACTTGCAGCTGCCGCCTCTGTGTTCACAACAAGTCTGAGTTCTCAGAAAACAGGTTGTGTCCATCGATGAGGGCGAGGAGGCTGTCTGAGGAAGATGTTTACAGACAACGAACCGACGGTTTGGACCTTCATCACCACTTTCATGAAGTTTACTGTCCTGAGGAAACGCACCGACCTTTCCCTCCATGAAGGAAGGGAACCAGGAGATCAGCTTCTTCCTGGGGGGGTCCTGCCAGTTCTCCACGTCTGTGATCCCTGACCACTAAACCAACTGGTTTAACGTCAGCCGAAGTTCCTCTGACCGCAATCGAAAAGGCCAAAGTTGGTGTCTGATTTTTTTAGCTTCTGCTTAGACCGTTAAAGGAAAACGGCTGAAGTTTTAAATATATATATAAATATATATAAATGTAAATGTATAAGGGCATATGTATAAGTATTTGTGTATAAATATATATTTGTATTTTTTATCCTTTTTATCTTTAACACAGAGGAGTGTTTTCTGTCCTAAAGTTGTGAAATTCCCACTCTGATCATGTGTTTTTAAAGTGTTCCCAGTCGTCTTTTCATAACAATTCTGATGTTTTTAGCCAAAATAGAAAAACCTGTGTCGTTTTCAAGGACATAGTTTCTGCAGAGGGGCATGGGTTCATCAGAAGTCCACCTCTGAGTTGTGGGTGGGACTGTAGGTGCGGAATAATCCCGCCTTCCCCTCCTAGCTAGAGCTGGGGCCCCGCCCAGCGTCTTTTTAAGGCCACAAAAACAATTTATTTCAAACATTTTTTCCTGATTTAAAACGATTTGATTAAAGAAAAACTCTGTAATGTGATTTTAATCTGAATTTTCTTTCAGCATGTCGTCACAAGAACTCGTTAGGAACACCGTTTTCATGGTCGTGGATGTAAACGTCTTCTTCTGAAGGTTTAACAGAGTCCTCGATCTCTACAAAATGCGCGTCACAGTCAAGGCCCGGGGGCCGGATTCGGCCCGCTGCGTGATCATATCTGGCCCACCAGATCATTTTATATTTTATTACCAATGGCCTGATGTTTGCTTGCACTAGTAACATTTTCATTCCTAAACTGTCACATTCTGACACATAGTTAACGACCTCTCCGCGTCCAAAATTGACGTTTTTGGTGTCCCCAACTCATCATTTTTGAAGTCCAACAAATCAAGGCTCCCCAACCTCGGTACCGCAAACTGGTACTGGTCTGGTACTGGGATGTGGACCGCATCGGTATCTTAACCGTAACCTTAATCCGGTACCTCAAAGCTGGTACCGGACATGGATCAGTGCTGGTTCCAAACATTGTAGCAGTTATGGACCAGGCTAGAGTTGGGTTACCGTTACTGGCCTCGTCCTGAGGTACGGTCCACGTTACGTTTTTAACATTTTAAAGATGTAATCTTGGAGTGTTCAATAAATGTTGATCCTGTTCAGTCCGTGACCTAAGGCGTGTTTTGGATTTGGACCCCTATGCGATTGAGTTTGACACGCCTGCTATAAAATATCAGCCTCCAGTTCAAACTTCTTTTGGACTCTAGACTTTGTGTGGGAACCAATCAAATGTTAACCGACCAATCAGAAGCTATAGAACAGGACGCCATCTTCAGCTTCTCTTTCATGTTGTCTCCAGCTGAAGGTCAAGGATGAAGGTTAGACACGTGACCACGGCGAGCAGCTCAAGTTCCTGACAGGTGTGGAGGAGAGATTTTCAAAATAAAACATCCTTCAGAATAAGACGATTGACGTCATGTGACCCATGCACCCCTGCTGGGCGGTCCCAAGGACATCAAAAAGAGACTCTGATGCTCATGACCTTTCACCTGGAGAGGCCTCTGGGACCTTTCCTCGGGCCAGCTTCTGTCACACCTGTGCTGGAGCTCCAACGGCTTCTCCTCCTTCAGGAGCAGCTGATCTCCTTCAGCAGAATCCGTGAGAACAGGAGGCAGAAATGTCACAACTGGAGGGGGAAACCAGAAAAACCACTTTGGAGGAGAATCTGTGAGATCCAGACCCGTTTTTTTGATTTCAAAAGAACAAATTTAGCATGTGGAAACATGAAGCTGAGCGGGAGATAATCATCCAGCTTCATGTCTGCTCTTGTTCTGCTGCTCGCTCTGCATCACCCCGACCTCCTCCGCTGGCTCCCATCGTTTCTGGGTCGGAGACCCTCTGGGGTTCTGGTGTCAGCCGCTCAGGTTCCTGCAGGACCGGAGGGGTTCATGTCAGACGCTGACCAAGGCTTCAGGTGGTGGTGGGGGGGGGGTTGATTCTGGGCCGTCCTGTTGACAATCCAAACTCAGGATCTTCAGATGAATCTACGGCAGACAAAAACACAGCCTTAGTTTGGGCGAAACTGTCATTTAGAAGTTTTAGTCCAAAATGAAACATTGTTTTAAGCAGCGATTGTCTCCACCAGCTTCAACTTCCATATGACACAAACCGACGATTAGACTGAAAATCTGAAGAAGATCAAAGGCTTGTTATTAAAAACCATGTAGCCGTTTTATGTTCATTATTCATGTTCTCACTCAGCTGAAGGACAAAAGGATTTATGTCTCAGAATTTGACCTTTAACACCTAAAATATACACCTGGAGGTTCCCAGCTGTGTGTGGTTACCATAGCAACAGGTGCGACTGCCTCCCAAACAACGTCTGGATTCCCTCTGTACTCCATCACTACTAAAAACAAGCGGTGAAGGGAACATCAATTCAGCGATACATCGTGATATTTCATTTGGCGATACTTGGATCGATTTAAAATATTGACGAGATGCTAATTAATTATTTATGAGCAAATGTTACTTAGAGTAATACTTTTGTTTTCCACTTAAACCCTCGACTGCAGCACTTTACAGCACTTTATTTTAGGGCTGCCACAAACAATTATTGTTCGATTAGTCGACTAATCAAACTAAACAAGATTAAATCAAATGAGGTCGGCATCTGAAACGGGAACAATTTTTCTCAAAAAGTTTTGGTCTCACTGACTCAATTATAAATAAAGTACATCTTTTTGGTTCTACACTATGACTCCATATAATATAAAATAACGACTAATCGACTTTTTTAATAGTCGATTAGTCATCAATCAGTCGACTAATCGTTACTGTGTTTCCTCAATCGTACTTTTTGAACCTTATTGGCTAAAGAAATTCATTTAATGTTTTTTTTCTTTTTTGTTGTGTAAATCAGACAATTTAAAAACAAATATTCCTTAATTTACCAAAATAAAAACACCATGAATTTGAGAGATACGGTTGTGGTTCTTAGTTTTGTGATCATGAAATAAATACATTTTTAACATTTTATTAACATGACAGGTGCATTAACATTCAGATTTTTTTCTCAAGTCATTTTCTTTAAGGAAAATTGTGAAAAATTGTCGTGGTTTTGGGATTTATTGTGATACATATCGTATTGTGAGACACGTATCGCATTTCCAGAGTCATGCCAATACTCTCCTCTACTAGAAACGGAGAGAAACCAAACAGAATTCTGGGAAATTTCTAGGGTGCTGGATTTTGTAGTTGTAGATCCGGACTACAAAACAGCGAACGGCCTTTATCGGTCATCGTATTCACGCCACAGCATGACTGACGTTACCACGACAACAGCATCGCTTTCCTTCATGTGTAAGCTGGCTCATTATGAGGCGGCCATCTTGAATGTAACTTTATTTTTATTCTTAAAAATGTTTTGTGGAGATGAACGTTCTCCGTTAAAGACTGCGGTGGAACAGGAAGCAGATGTTGATGGAGGCGGGGCCTCTTCAGCTGCTGGGTGGGGCTTCACTCCCCTCAGATGACGCTAACGGGATCTTCTTCTTTCCCACAGGAGGCGGCGGGAACAGAAAAGGAAAAAGCAAGAAATGGAAGCAGATGCTTCAGTTCCCACATATCAGCTTGTGTGAGGAGCTGCGACAGACCATAGGTAAGCCGGCGCTACAGAACGCAGAGGCCGGCGCCGAGTCCTCCGGGCTCCTCCGCCATGTTTCTGTAGTTCATTCAGGATCTCTGAATCTCCTCAGTTGCGTTGCCGTAGTAACACGACCCATTGCGGTTTCTGGTTCTGCCAAAATGTTGCTTTCTCCCGATGACACAAACGGTTTTGGGTGTGACCTCTGACCTTTCTGGAGGGTTTTTGCTGCTCAGACATTTTCAGTAGAATCCCGGCTCCAAAGCCGTCCCAGGATCTCCTTCATCCGGACTCCGGGTTGGACTTGAGGTTAACCTTCTCGGGTTTCCTGGTGGCGCTCACAAACGTGGCGGTCTCACCTTCAGGAAGTGCACTTCAAACAACGACCTTCCCAACACGAGCCACAGAAGTTTTTTTATGAGTGACCAAAATCTGTGAATGGAAGTGGAAACATATGATGAGATTATTTGAAATAAAATGTGATTTCCTTTAAAGTCAGAATATAATCTGGAAATGAGCTACAGACACTATTTAGTTACGTTATTCTGGTTATTTGTTACAAAAGGGTTTTAAGATCAAATTACTCATCCAAATATTCTGGATTTATTTTCTTAAAGCAGGTCTTGTTATTGAAACGTTGGTCAGGTTTCTGTTCACGGCCAGAACCCGCTGGTTCCTGTGGAAAACCGGTTCGTCTGAGGCAAAGACAGGAAAAGGCCGGATCAGCTTCCGTGTGATGCTTCTGAACCGCTCGCCTCTGGACCGCTCACGTCTGGACCGCTCTCATCTGGACCGCTCACGTCTGGACCACTCTCATCTGGACTGTTCGCCTCTGGACCTCTCGGCGCCTCTGGACCGCTCGCCTCTGGACCGCTCATGTCTGGACCGCACATGTCTGGACCGCTCACGTCTGGACCGCTCTCATCTGGACCGCTCACGTCTGGACCACTCTCATCTGGACCGTTCGCCTCTGGACCTCTAGACGCCTCTGGACCGCTCGCCACCTCTGGACCGCTCGCGTCCGGACCGCTCGACTCTGGTCTTCTTTGCAAACTTTGGATTTCCAGCGGTTCTGCTGCATCTGTTCAGCCCGATTGTGATGCTGTAAAATATCAGAAATAAGGGGGAAATCAGAACCACTGAACCAAACGGGTCAGACTGAGTTCTCCTCAGTGTATAAAGTAGAATCCGTGTAAATCATTCGTTTGGAAAATGCTGTGACCAGATCAACTGAAGGACTGATTTTGAGTTTTCATGCGACTCCTCTGGTGTGGAGGGAAAAGAGCTCCAGGATGACGAGAACGCTGAGCTCCGTCCTCCTCACCTGCAGACAGGTGAAGCACGGCTCTGAGACCTTCGGAGCAGCTCAGACGGGAAGATCAGCAGCAGGTTTTCCCGCTCAGATGTTCTCATGACAGACAAACCCAACATCAGGTTTGGAACGTTGAGCCGAAAGGAGTCTGTGGTGATCTGGTTCAGAGGTCGGTTAGGCTGAAGCATGAAGGAAAAGAGGTTACCTTGCTCAAGCGGCGCTGCAAAGGAAACTGCGGTCTCTGCAGAAAGAGGAAGCAGACTTTTCTCTGTCAACCAGCAGCCGTTTCATTTTCACAAGACAAAAACATCCAGAATCTGCTGCAGCCGCCACGCCAGGACTTGACTTCTGACCAGAAGAGGCCCAGATGGATCTTCATGGTTACAGAACGCAGGAGAACCGAGACAGACCTGCAAGAACCAGAACCATCAAACTGAAACGCTGCTTCAGAAGGGAAGACTGGAACGAGAGGAAACCAGGATGAAGGAAAGAGGTCAGAGTGTCAGAACTCTGACCCCCAGAACCAGAGAGAACCGAACCGCCTCACTGGATCACTACAAGCAAACGTTCACAGACCTCCAGGAACATAAAGTTCCCTCAAGGAGATTCCTGATTTAACGGTAGAATCTGGAATCAAACTCGACGGAGTTGAGCTTCTCTCTGAGCTCTTCCAGAGTTTTCTCTGACTTTTCTGTGCGTTTAAGGTTTATTCTGCTGAGGGTCACGGCGATTCACCTCACCGGAGCGTGAGACAGCGAACAGGAAGTCCTCGGGTCTCTGGCTGGAGATGTTAGCTGCTGTGAAGGAAAAAACGAACCAAAACTGCAGGAAATCCGTCTGCACCTCCAGCCATGATGGGAGGTACAAAAGGCTGAAGCTCTCCTTCTGAGGAGCTCCTCATTTTGGGGATCTTCTTCTGAAGATCTCCTCATTCTGAGGATCTCCTTCTGAAGATCTCCTGCTGAGGAGTTCCTCATTCTAAGGTCGCCTCATTAAGAGCATCTCCTCATTTTGAAGATATTCTTCTGAGAATCTCCTTGTTTAGAAGATCTCCTTCTGAAGATCTCCTTCTAAGGATATCCTCATTCTGAAGATCTCCTTCTGAAGATCTCCTGGTTTTCAAGATCTCCTTCCGAGGATCTCCTCACTCTGTGGATCTCCTCATTCTGAGCGACCGTCTCCCCCCCCTTCAAAGGAAGAAACGTTTTCAGTTTTCTGATGGTTTAACTCTCCAGAGATGAAGTTCAGAGCTGTGATGATGAGGATGCTGCAGGTGGATCCTCTTCATCGATCTGGTTGGAACCATTGACCACAGAAACTGGATCTCTGAACCAACGCCGTGCTGGTGCGATCCTCTCAGAGCTGTGGAAGAGCATGAATCTGTTTCTTTGACAATCCTCCGTTCTTCTGACGCTCCTCTGAGTTTTCTGAAGACAAAGAGCGGATTGAGCGGCTGGCAGGAAGTGGAGGCCTTCATCTCCGCGGGCCTTTTCTGGAGCTAAAAACATCACCAGGGTCACTTGTTTTTCTATTTCTGTCTCAGGTTCACATCTCTTTTCACAGCTCTGGTGATAACCTCCTGCTGCACACAGAACCTTCTTTCTCTAGACGGACCTCCTTCTGTTTAAAGGAACACATCCTGATTCAAAGCTTCAGAGTGGATCTCTGATCAAAAGTTCCGATGGATTTGATTCACCGTCTCTGTTCTTCTTGATGTCTGTTGAGTCTGAAGCCAAAGAATCCAAAGGAGAACATCGACTCTTAGCTCCAGGAACGGACGTGAAGACACAATCCCTCCTGAAGACCCAATCTATCAGCATCTATTAGTTTAGATTATTATTTTACATTTATCGAAACTCAAACATTTCATGTGAATGGTCAGGGTGCAGATTAATCAATAAAATCCAGTTTATATAAAGGCGAAAACCAGTTTAGACACAAACCAGTTTAAAACAGAAACCAATTTAAAACAGAATCCTATTTAAACAGAAACCAATTTAAAACAGAATCCTATTTAAACATAAACAAGTTTAAAATAGAAACCAGTTTAAAACGAAACCAGTTTAAATGGAGACCAATTTAAAACGAAACCAGTTTAAAGGGAAACCTATTTAAAAAGAAACCTGTTTAAAACAGAAAACAGTTCAAATAGAAACCAGTTTAAAACAGAATCCCATTTAAACATAAACCAGTTTAAAATAGAAACCCGTTTAAACATAAACCAGTTTAAAATAGAAACCCATTTAAACAAAACAAGTTTAAACAGAAACAGTTTAAAACGAAACCAGTTTAAATGGAAACCAATTTAAAACAGAAACCAGTTTAAATAGAAACCGGTTTAAAACAGAAACCTGTTTAATGCAGAAACCAATTTGAACTAGAAACCAGTTTAGACATAAACCAGTTCAAGAAGAAACCAGATTAAAACATAAACCAGTTTAAACATAAACCAGTTTAAAACAGAAAACAGTTCAAATAAAACCAGTTCAAAAAGAAACCAGATTAAAACATAAACCAGTTTAAACAGAAACCAGTTTAAAACAGAAAACAGTGCAAATAGAAACCAGTTTAAAAGAGAAACTGCTTTAAACAGAAACCAGTTAAAAAAGAAACCAGTTTAAATAGAAATCAGTTTGAAATAGAAACTAGTTCAGACAGAAACCAGTTTAAATACGGAGTCAGGACTCATGTTTAAATGGACTTCAGTTTGGTTAATACTTAGAATCAACAACATCCAGCCTGAGATGAACTTAAGATCTGAGCATCAATGCAGGAATCTGCATCATGTTAATATGTGGGAATTACTTCAGCCTTAACTTTATCTGGACATGACCTCAAACACAAGTTCACGTGATTGTTTGTACGGTTTTAAGAGGACTGTTTGGAGCCCCCGTGAGTGCAGTATTTCTGAATGGTAACTGGTGCATCCTTGTGTAGCTCTTTTCTACCTCCCTGAAGGCTCAAAGGGCTTCACATTCCACCAGAGGCGACGTGGGGTTCAGTGTCTTACACACTACGACACATGGACACGCTCAGAGACATGAAGCCACCGATCTCTATCAGAAGGAAACTTTGATCCAGAAGAGTCTGGTCGGGTCAGAGGATTCTGATCGACGTGTTTACACATTTTTATTCTGATTACTCGTGTCCGTGTGAACACGGTGATTGAGATGGTTCAGTTATGCCGTCCAGCTGCTGGACTCCACAGAGCCGTCTCTCTGCAGAGGAGCGGCTGCAGGACAGTGTGGGAATGTGGGAATGGCGCTCCGAGGTGGAACCGTGTAAACAATCGGGTGAATTTGTGCTGATGGACGGTCAGACTGCTTCACTCTGACCTCCAGAAGAACAATCCTCTCCTCTGCGTTGGGAGTTCCAACCCCCCCCATGGTCCTGAGGCAGGCAGGAGGAACAAGAGGGCGGGAAGCATTGATTGAGAACTGGAGTGAGTGACTCCTCCCCCAGGTGTTCCAAACAGGAAGTAGCTCCATAGACTCCAATGCAGAAATGACCAGCTGTTTCAGAATAACCATTCTGGATCTAAAACTTTTTTAACGTGAACCCCCACCTTGAATGTTTGACAGATTCTCCTGAGCGGCTCTCAGTGGAAGGGGTGTGGCCTTCGAGCTCACTCCTGATTGGTATCAGTTGTTGTCATAGAAACGTGGCTCAGACTGACTCAGACCAATGACTGTCGTCTCCATGATGACGTCTGTACTGGGAAACATGGTGACTGAATTGGCTTCATTGGGCTGGAACCAGAGGTATGTTCTGTGGGTGATGTCACTGCTGCTCTGTCCAGTTCTTAATATACAGACGGATGTAGTCACTAACAGATGAAGTCTCATGTGAACCATCGGTATCCTCGTGGGATCATCCTGGTGGATGCAGACGGTCAGACGTTTCTCTGAAGCAGACAGAGAAGCAGCAGGACATAGCCACGTCCCGCTGCAGGAGTTAGACCATACCCGTCAGGGTGACCTGGATTCTGTGGAACTTCCAGGCCGTTCAGAATCCTCTCCACCAGCGCTGAGGTCTGCTGGCCTCCTCGTCCATCCCACCGTCTCTGCTGTGCTCAGAGATCTCAGGAGGACCATGTGATGTTTTTTGCGCATGACTCTGTTTGTGCTGCTTTTCACATCCGGCTCAGACACGTGCAGGAAGTGCCTCCCACACGTGGTTGTTCTGCCTGCAGAGGACGAATGAGGCGTCAAAGATCAGGAGGCCGAAGGCGACTTCACTCCACACACAAAGCGGGTTTTCAGCCGGTCTTGTGCTGTCGTCGTCAGATCTGTCAGTTCTCTGAAGAACTCCAGCAGGTTCTGCAGAACAAACTCAGCCGAAGCAGATCCTGGTTACAGGAAACTGAAGGGAAGCATTTCACAAACTAAAACATCCCTCAGCAGCAGCAGCAGCTCCTCCTGAGGGTCTCCTGCTCCTCCTGAGGGTCTACAGCTCCTCCTGAGGGTCTGCAGCTCCTCCTGAGGGTCTCCTGCTCCTCCTGAGGGTCTCCTTCTCCTCCTGAGGGTCTACAGCTCCTCCTGAGGGTCTCCTGCTCCTCTTGAGGGTCTCCTGCTCCTCCTGAGGGTCTCCTGCTCCTCTTGAGGGTCTCCTGCTCCTCCTGAGGGTCTGCAGCTCCTCCTGAGGGTCTGCAGCTCCTCCTGAGGGTCTCCTGCTCCTCCTGAGGGTCTGCAGCTCCTCCTGAGGGTCTCCTGCTCCTCCTGAGGGTCTGCAGCTCCTCCTGATGGTCTGTGGATAAAAGTAGATGCTGGGTCTGTGTCTTCAGACGGTCCTGGACTTTTCCTCAGGCGTCCCTCCTCCAGGGATCTGAACCAGAGCGTTCTTTCCCAGAGCGGAATGTCGTATTACGCGCATGAGGAGGCGTGTGAGAGCCTCCGAACATCTCCGCACAGAAACAAAGCTGGAGGGTAGAATGGAGCGGATGGTCTGGTAATTAGACGCGTTAATGAGAGTCACACTGACTTCCATCGCCACATTCCAGACACCGGCTCTGCTGGCTTCTGGTTGACTTCCTCTGTGATTCCCGTTTGTCTCGGCTTCGCTCTGACCCGCTCTGCTGCCGGAGGCTGCAGGAGATCAGAGAGCATCATTAGAGCGACACAGAAGACGCAGCGGAGCGGGAAGCTGTGGGGGATCAAACGGAGCTTCCAGTCACTGGAGAAATCCAAGAATTCAATCATTTAAAGCCAAAAGTCTCTGAGATGAAAACCTTTGATGATGAAATCATCGGCCCTCATAACCTCTGCAGCAGCGGTGCAGGCTATCGTCTGATTTACGCCTCATCCTCTCACCTTCCTGCAGAAACATCTTTATTAAAGCCGTCTGGCAGAGAAGCTCCAAGAACCACACAAGAACCAGAACCTTCATGAGTGAACCCAGCATGTCCGATCAGCATCTAGTGAATGCATACGTGCTGTTTAAGCTGTTTCAAGTCATTATCAATTTGACTTTATGCATCAACTAATAAATCAAGGCTTCACAAACAAGAAATCGTCGTTAAATAAGATGGAATGATTTCCTGATTATTTTTTAATCTGAAGATAAAAACTATCAATCAATTGATTTTTTTATCTGTTAGTTTTTTACTAAATGTCCCAAAAAAGTTTTTATTTTGACTTTAAGAATGTTTAGCATACTTTGGTTTGGGGGTTTAAATGGACTTTTTCTGGCTTCATGCCAGAATGCATTCTGGGAAATCCAGACAAGTCCTCCCTCTGCTCCTGCTCCTCCTCCTTCTGCTGCTGCTCCTGCTCCTCCTGCTGCTCCTCCTCCTGCTCTTCCTCCTCCTCCTGCTGCTCCTCCTCCTCCTGCTGCTCCTCCTGCTCCTCCTGCTCCTCCTCCTCCTCCTGCTGCTCCTCCTCTTCCTCCTGCTCCTCCTCCTGCTCCTCCTGCTCCTTCTGCTGCTCCTCCTCTCTCATTTGGGAGGGAAACCTTCAGCTGCTTTACATCGTCTTCAGTCTTTGTGCAAATCCTGGTTTGTTTTTGGCGTCGTGGTTTTCTTAGAGGTTCTGGTTTCCATGACAACAGAGTGGAGGTTTCGGCTGACGGTCCGCTCTCTCTCAGTGATGGAGTTCCTCCTGAAATCACAGACTTCTAAAGTCCAAACCTACAAACTGAGATGAGCCTCAGAACCCTGAAGAAGGTTCTGCAGACTCTGAGCAGGATCGTCTGACGCTCGGAGCAGCAGAGTCCAGATGAATCCGAGCTTCAGCTGCACCCATGGAGCTTTGAGGAAGTTCACGTCTGAACACACGCAGCAGCCGGAACTCGACCAGAAAGATCGTCTGAGTCACAGAGCTCATGGATCCATCCTGAACAGGAATTCCCCTTCATGGTCAGATGTTCCTGCTTCCTTCTGGATTCTGGAAACCTTCAGCTGGTTCACTGAGCTGCTACCAGCGTCTGTCTGAGGCTCATGGGCTTCAGCACAGCTGGGGACCATCAACCCACGGCGCCCCCTGCTGGCTGTCTTCTGCATGGAGCTCCATTAACTGTTTTAGAATAAATGTGACTTTCAGGTCAAACTGCTTCAGTCTGCAGGAAACACTTTTAAACTCATAGTACACTGAACCACAGCATTTCCTGGTGAAGCAACCGTGTTGTTACCATGGTTACGTGTCAGATGAAGTAGCTCTGAGCTGGAGTCGGGTTCCTTCAGCTCCGCAGACTTCCTGGTTTTCCTGCGTTCTCATTGGTGGTTCTGTGTTCTCTGCAGAGAAAGACTACAGCAGCCTCTGCGAGCGCCAGCCAATCGGACGGCTGCTCTTCCGGCAGTTCTGTGAGACCCGGCCCGAGCTGAGGCGCTGCGTCAAGTTTCTAGACGCCGTGGTGAGAAGAAACGCCGTTTCCCTGCCGTCATCCTGGTTTTCTGTTGGGGGGGGGGGCAGGAGCTGCTGTTGATGATTACACACTGTGTGTGTTTGTGTGTTTACGTTTGTGTGTTTACGTTTGTGTGTTTACGTTTGTGTACAGGCCGACTTCGAGGTGACCCCTGATGAAAAGAGGAAGGAATGCGGTCAGGAGCTCATGGACAGATACTTCAACCCAAAGGTATGTGATGATGACATCACAATGGGGGCGGGGCAAAGCTGACCGCAGGAAGTTCTCTGTAAACACGATTGAGTTTGTTGTCATCATTCGTGTGAAACTCATAGAAAAGAACATAATTTGAAGTGAGTATATTAATCTCTGCAGCTTATTTAGCTTCTTGATGTGAAGTTTCAGCTCAGAAGAGAAAACCAGGAGGAGAAGATGAGATGAAACCAAGCGGACGACTGATGGTTTCTCTTTGTGTTTCAGTCGGAGGATCACGTGTCCGAGGTGGAGGAGGCCATGGCGGCGCGGTGTGCAGAGCGGCTGCAGCACGACGCCTGCAAGGAGCTCTTCAAGGACCCCACCAGGTAGGAGAGCACCTCCTCAGCAGGAGGTCCAGCTGATCCACAGAACACTCCAGAGGAGGTTTCCAGGCAGGAGAAACCATGAAGGAACCTTCAGAACCTGCAGAAGCTGTTTCAGTCCAACGCCTCAAACAAACAAATCCACAAACAGGACAGAAAATGTTCTTTTGAATAAAAACTTCTTCCTGACCTCCTGCTGTGAAAAAGTATTTCCTGAACTTTATTCTGTTTTATCGAATTTAAAGATTTTAGTTTATGGACAAATAATTACTCCAATCAGAACAAATATGAAACCCAGTCAGACAAAAGTATCTGAACCAAATTGAAGGAAGTCTATTTAATTTGTAAGCTGATGGATCAGCGAGCTGCTAAATCAGAACCAGAACCAGAACCATTGTTAGCTACTGTGAGGAGGCTGTGAACACAGGAGAACCAGCAAGAGTCCAAAAACACCTGGAGGAGGAGTCACCCAGGAGGAGGAGGAGTCATTCAGGAGAAGGACTCACCCAGGAGGAGGAGTCATCCAGGAGGAGGAGTTATCCAGGAGGAGGAGTAACCCAGGAGGAGGAGGAGTCACCCAGGAGGAGGAGTCACCCAGGAGGAGGAGTCACCCAGGAGGAGGAGTCTTCCAGGAGGAGGAGTAACCCAGGAGGAGGAGTCTTCCAGGAGGAGGAGTCATCCAGGAGGAGGAGTTATCCAGGAGGAGGAGTAACCCAGGAGGAGGAGTCACCCAGGAGGAGGAGTCATCCATGAGGAGGAGTCATCTAGTAGGTCCAGAACCAGCTGCAGAGTGAGAGACCTTTACGCCTCACTGGACTCGGTTCAGGTCAGAGGTCAGGATCCAACAGCTGAAGGATTCTGCTGAGGAAACCACAAACATCTGGACTCTAATGCTGTCAGACATGGAGGTGGGAGTGTGATGGTGTGGGGTTGAACGTCCTCCATCAGTGGTTCTGAATCTCCAGCGGGACGGTTCTGGTCCTGAACCCAAAGCTTGGTTTGTGCTGGAGAACCTGACCGTCGTGTTTTTGGCGTTCATTGACGTTGTTCAGATTTTTACTGACTGTGATTGGTTCATACTTGTGGACCGTGTGAGTACATCCAGAACCTCCCTGTTCTAAAGTGGACCCAGACTCAGATCTCTGCTCTTTGCTGTCTTCCAGGCTGATCCACGACTTCCTGAGCGTGGCGCCGTTCGCAGACTACCTGGACAGCATGTTCTACAACCGCTTCCTGCAGTGGAAGTGGCTGGAGAGGTAACGCCACCTGCAGGTCACAACACGCCGCGACCTCACCTGACACGGGCTTGAAGGGTTAACACACAAACTCGCTGTTCTGATCCGAACTCTGATGTGGTTCTGTTCTCCAACAGGCAGCCGGTGACGAAGAGAACGTTCAGACAGTACCGAGTCTTAGGAAAAGGAGGCTTTGGAGAGGTGAGGACGAGGTTCTGACGGGTCAAGAACAGGAGGAATTCTGGTTCTGTTTGTTTGGGAAAACCCAAATGAAATCCAGGATTGATGCAGCAACATCCCTCAGACTCATGAACCCAAATGACTGAATGAAGATTCAGAACTCCAGTTTTAACCTTAGATGTCGTCTGTGGTTTAATATTTCATTTCCTTCAAGTCGAGACGATGAAGGAAAAGTTTGAAAAGAAGAAACGTTTGACATTCCATTTTCTTCTTTGGTGGTTTTATCAGGAGAGGTTGTTAGAGAGGTGGGAGGGGTTTACACAGATTTAAGTGAGTGGGCGTGGTTTTATGTAGATGAAAGTGAGTAGGTGTGGTTTTATGTAAGAGATGGGTGGAGTCTGGCCTTCTTCCAGTACTTATATTAACCTGAGCCACCCAGAGCGTTCTGCAGGCGGACATGAAACCTGAAGTGGGGAGGGGTTTGCTCCACCCACCTTAGCAACGTTCCACATATGGCAAGAGGGCGGGACAAAAACAAGTCATGTCTGCCACACTCTGTTTATGTAATTTTACCGTAACTATAACGGACTCCGATGGAAAAGCGGCGTTGTGGTTTGTCCAGAGCCGCTTCGCTCCACGCCATAGTCGGCGTGTTTGTGTAAACACCTCACTGCTGCTTTTGAGGGCGGCGACCTCAGAGGAACCTCCAGCCCTCAGGCTCCACTTTACTGCGGGTTGCTTTAGTGGAGAGAATCCTAAAGGAGAACGGGTCTGCTCTCTTCCAGGTGTGCGCCTGTCAGGTACGAGCCACCGGAAAAATGTACGCCTGCAAGAAGCTGGAGAAGAAGAGGATCAAGAAGAGGAAGGGAGAGGCCATGGCGCTCAACGAGAAGCAGATCCTGGAGAAAGTCAACAGCAGATTTGTCGTAAGCACCTCTGAGCTTCAGCCGCTCACCTGAAGGTAGCACTGCCCCCGCAGGCGGAGCCGGGAACTGCAGCCGCTCACCTGAGGGTAGCACTGCCCCCGCAGGCGGAGCCGGGAGCTGCAGCCGCTCACCTGAGGGTAGCACTGCCCCCGCAGGCGGAGCCGGGAACTGCAGCCGCTCACCTGAGGGTAGCACTGCCCCCACAGGCGGAGCCGGGAACTGCAGCCGCTCACCTGAGGGTAGCACTGCCCCCACAGGCGGAGCCGGGAACTGCAGCTGCTCACCTGAGGGTAGCACTGCCCCCGCAGGCGGAGCCGGGAGCTGCAGCCAAAAGCAGATCTTTACTCGTTCAGATTCTACCTTCAAACGTTGGAGGATCTTCCTCTGGAGTCTTCCTCAGACCTGCAGCAGTTCCTGCCTCTCCTGTGTCCAGGTGAGTCTGGCGTACGCCTACGAGACGAAGGACGCGCTGTGCCTGGTGCTGACCCTGATGAACGGCGGCGACCTGAAGTTCCACATCTACCACATGGGGGAGGCGGGGTTTGACGAGACGAGGGCCGTCTTTTACGCGGCGGAGATCTGCTGTGGCCTGGAGGACCTGCACCGAGAGCGCATCGTGTACAGGTGCAGCAGCTTCAGGCCACGCCTCCTCTGTGGCTCCGCCTCTCACTCTGCTCCTCTTCCTCTCTCACTCTGCTCCTCTTCTTCACTCAGAGACCTGAAGCCAGAGAACATCCTGCTGGATGACCAAGGTAAATCCTGACCCCTCTGACCCCCGCCAGCTCCAGATTAACTCGTTGAACCAGCCCACATCATTAGCTCTCCACCTCCGTGCTTCACAGTTAGTGCTTTAGAGCTTTAGTTTCATTTATTATCCTCCAAATCTTCACTTTGTTCTGGAGGTCTTTGTTCAGAACCAGCACCACAGACCCGTCCCGGGTCCGAACTGTTCTTTCTGCAGTAGAAACTGTTTTCTAAAGATCCAGATGTTTCTCATCAGAGTTCTTTAAGTCCTCTCATCAGTCACAATCTAAAGAAGTTCTGCTGTGAGCTCAGTGGAAGAGTTTCTGCTCCGTAGCAGCAGAGGGCGCTCTCACACAGCATGAAGGCTGAGTTCCTCCGTCTGGAACGCCGTTTATCCGTTCATGGAAACTGTTCCAGTGCAGGAAAGAAAAGCAGACATGACGGTTTGGAGGAAGAAGATCTGATCAGATGAAGGAGAACTCACAGCCGTCCGAGTTCCTCCGTCTGAACGGAAACCACTCCGTCATTCCGATTAACTCAGAGGAACGTTTGTCTTCAGGACACATCCGGATCTCAGATCTGGGGCTGGCCGTCCACGTTCCTGAAGGAGAAGCCATCAAAGGCCGCGTGGGAACCGTGGGATACATGGGTAATGGAGTCCTGCGAGAAACATGCAGCTATTACTACTACACTCACACAGCCAGTAACACACAATAACACACACACATAATGACACTCATAATAACACACAGACACAATAACACACAGACACAATAACACACACACGCACACTGTAACACACAATAACACACAGACACAATAACACACACACACCCAGTAACACACACAAACACACACACACACACTGTCAGTGTGACCTCCATGTTGGATCCAGTCGATGGAACTCCTCTTTATGTTTTCCTTGATCTTCTTTTGTTTTTTTGCTGACTTACATTTTGTTCTTTTCTCAATAGAAGTTTTACTCTGAAAATAATCCATTTCCTCTTCCTGTGCCCCCTCCAGCCCCAGAGGTGGTCCAGAACGAGCGGTACACCTTCAGCCCCGACTGGTGGGCGCTGGGCTGCCTGCTGTACGAGATGATCGAGGGCCAGTCGCCGTTCCAGCAGAGGAAGAAGAAGATCAAGAGGGAGGAGGTGGAGCGACTGGTGAAGGAGGTGGAGGAGGAGTACTCCAGCAAGTTCTCCGAGGACGCCAGGTCGCTCTGTAAGATGGTGGGTGGACACGCCTCCTCGGCCAGAGGTCCACCGGCACGGATGGAAGCTCTGAAAGCTTCAGGAGATCTCCTCCATGAAGTCTGATGTTTTTGAGGAGCAGATCAGCTGACAGGAAGTGCCGCTCCGTTGGAATGCTGCTCCTCCTGTCTCCTCCTTCTCTGTTGAAGCATCTTCATCCCACTGCAGGACAAACCTGACCCCCTCCCCATGTTCTCTGTCTGACCCCCAGCTGCTCGCCAAAGATCCCACGGAGAGGCTGGGCTGTCAGGGAGGCGGGGCCTCAGAGGTCAAAGCCCATCCCATCTTCCACTCCATCAACTTCAAGCGTCTGGAGGCCGGCATGCTGGAGGCGCCCTTCATCCCGGACGTAGGTGGAGTCTGATCCCGCTCCGGTCTCATGATCCCGCCGGCGTCTCAGACCTTGTTAACGTCTCAGACCGCGTTAGCGTCCGAGTGACATCAGAAAGGCTGAAGTAAAAATCAGCTGAGATGTAGTCGTGTTTCAGGTCTAGTTCGTCAGTATCGCTCCGATCTTCTCCTGATCCGTTTCCAAAGCGTTCCCAGAAGTTTTGGATGAGGATCTAAACCTGTGTTGTTTTCTGGGACATACTTTCTGCAGAGCGGCAGGAGTTATGTAAATTCACCTCTGAGTTGTCGACGGGACTCTCGGCGTAGAGCAACCCCGCCCCTCTTCCCATCCTGTTACTGAGGCCTGGGAGCAGGAAGCTTGAGGCTCCCGGCGTGTTTTTCAAACGGCTTCATGGTTCAAGTGAATAAAGAAACTCAAATGCAGAATAAACTGGATTTTGACATGATCTTCTGTCTTCCATCCTCAGGAAAATGCTCCCAGAACGTTTTATGTCCTAAAATCTGGATCTGTTCCGTCCAAATACGATAATAAAACACTGAATTAAAATCTCTTTGTTCATTTTTACTCTGATGGATTAAAACAAAAGTCTGTTTGGGGTTTCAGATCCTAAACTTTAGCAGCAGAAGAACCAACATCTGAAATCCTCTCAGAGAATTTGAGAATCACATTTTGACGTGATGAAAGCGTTTCTGTCCAAACAGGAAGTGGCGTTCGTTCCATCAGACGTGTTCAGTCGTGCGAGTTTGTTTGCGGTTGTGTTTTCTTCGTGTGTTTGACGTGTGCTTGTGTTTGTGCTGCAGCCTCAGGCCATCTACTGTAAGGACGTGCTGGACATCGAGCAGTTCTCCACCGTCAAAGGGGTGGAGCTAGAGCCCAAGGACGAGTCCTTCTACAGCAAAGTGTCCACGGGCAGCGTGTCCATCCCCTGGCAGAACGAGGTCAGATCTGAGCCGCAACAACTAACCTTCCAAACGACTTCACCCGTTAAGAAAACACGGATTTGTATTTCTGCTGTTGTTACTACTGTGATAAACATACATGAACTGTTGTTTATTTTACAAGAATAAAACACAAACAATAAAAGAAAACAGCCTTTTTTAACTTTCAAAATAAAAGACCCTGTCACACATGATCACCTCAATCAGCAAAGTCGTAGTAGTGAGTCTAATGTCATGTTCATGTGCACGTCTATGTTCACATAGAAAAAGTTATTTTCACTGTTGTTGCTTCATCTTTGCCACAAATGTAAATCTAACAAATCAAAATGAAATCGAGCTAATTTAGTGATCCTGGCATACTTTACAAACACACTTCAAATTCCTTTAAAAACAGAGAATTTTCTTACTGATCCGGTGCGCCTTAATGGTTGTGCTTATTGACGTCCGTTAATATTCTGTATTACAGGACAGGACGCACAAAAAGTGTCCAAATGTTGTAGTTCAGCTTGTGATCCGAACTTTCCTTCAGATGAGTTTTTTCCCTTTACTACTCTCTCACTTCTGACGTTATAGTTACTTCTAAACATTTAGAAACATTTTCATTGTTCTGTAATTAAAGATCCACCTGTGGTTCCGGACCCGCAGGTTGAGACCTCAGAACTAAAGAGTCGTCTGCGTAGAAATGAACCTTTTTTCTCAAAGTGATCCCGTCCGAACAAAGATCCATTTCACCAACGAAAAGACGCAGAAGGATGTCAGTGTTTCAGAGCTGAACCTCCAAGTTCTTTGTTTTCCTGGTCTGGAATCTGGATCAGAACTGGACGGCTGGATAGTGATGATGGTTTTGAAGCGCTAATGTTGGCTTCAGTGAAGGGCTGTAAGCTAGAGGGAGAGTGTAAATGGAAGTGTTAACAGAAGCAGAGATGTTTGGAGTGGGATTCTAAACGTTTCCCTGACGTTCCGACATGTTCTCTTCTTCTCCTCCAGATGATCGATACGGAGTGTTTCCTTGAGCTGAACGTCTTCCATCAGGACGGTGTCGTTCCCCCCGACCTGGACTGGAGGGGCCAACCGTCCCCGCCCCCCAAACAGGGGCTGCTGCAGCGGCTCTTCGGGAGGCAGGTGAGTCTCAGGTGGATGGAGGCGGAGCCTTCAGGAGTCCTCAGAAACGGTTTCTAAAACATCACAGAAAAACTGAACCGTCTGACGACTCTAAGCATGCTGCTGTCTCCCCCTGCAGGAGTGCTGTGGGAACTGCAGCGACAGCGAGGAGGAGCCCACCCGGCTGTGATGAACTGGCGCTCGCCACCTTTTGTTTACAACTTTTGCACAACTTTTGATGGTGGTTCCATCGCTGGACGTCAGGATGTAGCGCTCCAGCGAAGCCGCCGGTTTTAAACTTATTTAAGAGTGAAACAGGAACTGCTTTCTGTGGCCGGATCCCGGTCCGACTCCCTGCTCCGGACCCAGCCCCTGCTGTAAAGTGCCTTGCTGGAGGGCGCAGTGGCAGGACTCCCCCCTCAGTCCTCCACTTGCTGCCTTTTTTTTGCTTTTCTGTTTTTAGAACCTTTTTTGTGAGTTTTGATGAACTACTGGAGACGATCCCTCCGTTCAGCTTCAGAGTTTTGGGTCGGGTCTGAGCTGAACCGTTGTGCCTTTCTCTGTGTCCCAGTGGAGCGACCCAGTACCGGTCCGTACAGACCTATGAGGCTTTAACTGAACCAGAACCAGAACTAAAGCGTGTAAATAGTCCAGTCTGGTGTCAGATTCAGACTCCTGACTCCTCTCAGGGTTTCTGCAGGATCTCAGACTTTGATCTGACTCTTCGTCCAAAGACACGCCCTCAAACCTCGGGTCTCCTGGACCCGGAGGACCCGAGGCTGACGCTGCTCCGTGGAGAGGTGGGCCGTCCGACACCGGTCCGGATGTCAATCTGTGGCCTGAACCCAGAACTCAGCCAGAGCGGTCCTGGCATGTTTAGTGCAGGGATCAGAAACTACGCAAAGCGGTGGAGAGTCAGAAACGTACCTGTGACAGGTGACCCGGCCCTCGGCAGGCAGGAGGATGGACACCTCCTCTTCCATGTAAGCTGTTGAGAGTTATCTAAACACCATGAAATGTTTCTTAGGAATGTCTGGATTCCAACGGTCCGGAATAGTTTCCTTGGATTGTAGAAAATGTTGTTCTTTAAATGTTTATCTATTAAACTCAGCTTTAAAACTCATCAAAACTGGATCACACACCCGAATTGGGGGGGAAGTTTACGTCTGCATCTGTTTGGCTCCGCCCATTAGGGGTGGAGGTAAAGTCTTTTTCATGTTTTGATGAGAGAAATGTACAGATGTCTCATGACCTTCAGTTACTGTCGTGGTAAAACATGGGGCAGTTTTTGGGGTCTGCACCCCATCTCGCACCGGAGGCAGGTCACAGGTGGGTTTGTCTTGATCTGGTCCAGCTCATCACACCTAAAACGTCCTGGCTAACTCTTACTGAAAGAACATGGTCTACGGTAAGTTCTGACCGTCACCGTGACCAAGAAGTCCAAACCTGAACTGCTTCAGACGGCAGCAGCTTCACGTTTCACGGCTGCTTGGAGGTCCAGAGATGACTCCAGTGAGATCCTCCTCCAGAGTCTGGTCAGGACACAGGATGTGAGATCATGTCTCCTACATCCCTGAAATACAAGCCAGGTTCCAGCAGGATTCTGGAGAAAGTTCTCAGAGGTTTTTAAACCACTGTGCTCTCCTAGACATGCTGGGAGTTTACATCTGTAGCTGTTTGGCTCCGCCCATTTGGAGGTTGTCCTATCTTAGGCATGGAGTCGTCTGGAGCCCAAAGACAGCGCAGCGCAGAGATCCACGCTACCGTTATCCTAAACCAGCTCTTACTCACCTGTTGGCTTCATTGTTTCTGATTAGAGTTCATACTAGAGTTGAATCCTCCAGAAAGGATCACAGAAGAAAGCAGACCTGATCAGAAATCATCTATGGATTAAAAGTTCTAACATGAACGTCTGAAGCTGAATCTCTCTACAGGGGGCGGGGCTAAACACACCATGACCACACCAACACGTTTTCATTTCACAGAGCTGTCTTCCTTCAGTGACGTGTTCCTGCAGCAAACACTCCCCAGACACCAATGAACTCCGCCCCCTCCTTCATCTGCAGCTGCTGCAAAGCCCCATGGGAAATAATAGCCTTCTGGTCGTGACCACCAAGAGGAGAAACACAGCAGACTTTTATGGGCGTCGTCGATGAGCCGACACTTACCAGTGTTTTACTGCTTCTCTGAGAATATCCCCACGACTCACTGATCAGATCCAAACCCAGAGAAGATTCTAGACCAGGGGTGGGGGGGGCAGAGCTTCATGTCAGACTCGGCTGGTCTCAGTCAAAAAGTCCTGAAGCTCCAGGCGCTGAAGGTTCGGTCCAACACCAAAGTGCTGGTGAGAACGATGCTGCTTTATACAAAACTGATAGAGACCGATACAGAGCACGTTCATGGCACTAGTGATCCAGGCCAGTGGTGACCCACGGTAGAGGTGACCCACGGTAGTAGTGACCCAGGTCACTGGTGACCTATGCGCCCAGTGATCCAGGCCACCAGTGACCCACGGTAGAGGTGACCCAGGTCTCTGGTGACTCGGGTCACCGGTGACCTGGGTCACCAGTAATCAACGCCATCAGTGACCCAGTCCCAGCGCCTGGTACAATTCCACAAAACAAAACATTTGTCAGAAAAATTCTGAACTTTAGAAAATTTCCTGCATCATCATAAGATTTTTGTAGATTTTCTATTTTAAACATGAAACCTTTTCTGTTGAAAGAGTCTCATCCATCATAAATAAGTCCTGCTCACATGATCCAGTCGTGTTTCCCAGGTTTTTCTGTATCCCTTGTCCTATCTTACGCTTGTTTACATTAAAAGTAGGGTCATCTGGACCCACTAAACAGCACGCTGACCTTTTTTTTGCACTGATTTTTTTTATCTGCACTGGTTTCCGTGGCAGACATGAAATCCTGTCCACCTTTGTCATGGGAGGGTTCACACATTAATATAAAGGTGGGGTCATCTTGACCCCATAAGAGAGAACGATATTCTTGTCACAGCCTGACTTCAGTGTCAGCTCAATGCAGAGGTTTGTTCTGGACTCAGATTCAGGAAATCTGAGATTTTTTAAACTCCCATCCAAACCTGCTTAGATTTACTGAGACTTCACTTTAACATAAAGCTGACAAACTGCTGGGATTTCTTCACTTCCATTCCCGCCTAAAACTGGGAGCAACAGAGAAGCTTAAGTTTGAAGGAGACACTCTGGAGCACTTCTGTTCTCCTGGATCAAATCTGACAAGTTCCTTCCTGTGAGTCAACAGAACAACAATCCATAGATAATTTGACCTTTTCTATGACAAATAGATCCAATCGAGGCTGTAAAAAGACAAACGTGGGATCAGAACAGATCTGAGTCTGATCCTGAACATTCAAACAGCAGCAGGTTCAGGGTTCAAACTAAGCAGCAACAGCC
Source organism: Oryzias melastigma (assembly GCF_002922805.2). Classification (NCBI taxonomy): domain Eukaryota; kingdom Metazoa; phylum Chordata; class Actinopteri; order Beloniformes; family Adrianichthyidae; genus Oryzias; species Oryzias melastigma. The sequence continues at coordinate 29,903,523 of NC_050525.1, forward strand.
TTTAGTCAAAGCGAGGAGGAACTTAACTGACTTGAGCCTGAGCTAACCCAAGCTAAACTGAGCTAGCTGAACCTGAGGTATTTTGAGCTAACCTGAGCTAGCCTGAGCTAGCCTGACTCTCAGAGTGGGCAGTGGGGGGGGGACATAGCCTCCGCTGAATGCTGGGAAGACCCCCACTGGGCACAAATGTCACTTTTTCCTGATTAGCCGCAACTTTCTAAAACACAACAGCAGCTATTGTTCAGTTTGTTTCACAGTAATGAATGTGGGACGTTTGAATCCTAAAAGAACATTCTTAAACCATTTTATTCCTTCAAATTAAAAGTATGACTGTATATAAAATGTTGGCAGATTTAAACCTCAAACATGAATTATCAGTGAAGTATTATTTACATCTATGACTCTTAGATTCCTTTTTAATGACATCCATTCATGCATCATAACATGGAAATGTTCTGCATTAACCTGTGAAGGAGCAGTTTGTCCTATCTGCCCCGCTCCTCCATTTTTACCCCTCAGTTCTCCTTTTAACCCCAGAAAGGAGAAACGAGTCGATCTGGAGAACAGGGATGGAGCTGTAAACCTGCAGACCAGACCTGAAACCAACCATTAATAAACTTCAAACTCTGAGGATCCAGAAATCGTCTGTCTGCTGCACTGATGTCATCAGAGATGTTTGAGGTCGGTCCCCACGAGGATACAAATACAAGGTTTGACACACACACACACTTCCTTATCTAGACCTAAGACCTGATCCAAGATCCTAAATATGATAAACCTCCTTTTCAGGATAATCTTTGGATCTNNNGGGGGGGGGGTAAAGAACTGTACTACAGCAGGACAGGTCCTCACAAGGGACAAAAGTGAGAACTCACACAGGGTCGCAGCATTTTTTTCAAAATCTTCCTCCAAACAGTCGAATGAGGTTCCTGCTGAGAAGAACAGATCCTCTTGTTTTCCTGAGGTCTTCTGTCGGGAAGGTCAAAGCCCCGAAGACACACGTGCACACTAACATGTGCACACACACTCAGGTTTTTGTTTCTTTGCGACAAAGTTTCTCCTCAAAGAAACTTTAACAAAAACCTTCATACAGTTCTGCAGTGACGCTTTACGCTGAATCACATGAGTGCACGTGTGATTCATGGGAGTGCATGAGTGCATGTGAGAACCTCTTTGTGAGCAGTTTCCCGTCAGTGACTCCATGCAGACTGTCAGGATTTCTGATCATGTTTGAGAATTCTGTCTGTTTTTCAGTCTGACGTTAGAGAAACTTCTGAAAACTAGAAAGATTCATGGCTGCTGATTCTGTGTTTCTCTGTACATCATCCATCCACCCATCCATCTTCTGAAGCTACTGAATCCCTTTTGGGGTCACAGGTTGCTGGAGCCTATCCCAGCTCCTGCCGGGTGAAGGGGGGTCCACCCTGAACAGGTCACCAGCCGGTTACAGGGTCACACTCACACCTACAGGCAGTAGAATCACCTGTGAACACAAGAAGAATGTTTCTGGACTGTGGGAGGAGACAACATGTGAAGCAGGAGAACATGCTAACATGCTAACAGAAAAAACACAGCTGGGATTTGAACCAGGACCTCCTCACTGTCAGTGAGAGTGCTGACCACTACACCTGTGCAGCCACCAACATGAAAACAGCTTTTAGTTCAGTTTCAAACCCAGCGTTACGCTGATGACATCATCCTCTATATAAATGTGAGTTAGCCTAGCATGTCCTGCTCCCAGATTTACAGGTACAGGTGAGTCCCAGAAGGATTTGTGTCAGGAAACCTTCAGATCCAGAATGGAAGCTGGTCCGTGTTGAAGCTGAACATGAAGCTGAAGCTCGTTTGAATGCAGAACTTTGAAAGTCAAATGAGCTGCAAGTAGACGGCTCACCTGAGCGTCCACGTCCTCACCTGAGCGTGCACGTCCTCACCTGAGCGTCCATGTCCTCACCTGAGCGTCCACGTCCTCACCTGAGCGTGCACGTCCTCACCTGAGCGTGCACGTCCTCACCTGAGCGTGCATGTCCTCACCTGAGCGTGCACGTCCTCACCTGAAGCTTCTTTTATCTTATATTTGAATGGTTTGTTTTGTTGATGTTGTTTTGATGTTTTAGTTCTCTTGTTTTTGTTTGTTGTTTTGATGTTTTTGTTTGTTGTTTATGTTTTGTTGTTTTTAGTCTCCGCTCTGAAAACGTGTAACATGAAATTCAATCTGTTTCTTCTTCAGCTGAAATGTCGTTTCCTCTGAAAACGTCACCACAGGTTGAGAGGAGGGGCTGCGTGACGTCACAGAGCGGAGGCTGAGCCGGGAGGTGTGTCTCTCCTGGGGCCCGTTCCAAGAAGCAGGTTCAACAAGTTTAGAGTTCAAACCTGAACTTAGAGTCACTGGACTCAAAATCCTCAAACTCAGGATTTTCGGTTCAAGGGGCCCGTTCCAAGAAGCAGGTTTTGTTGGAACTCTGAGTTCCTGAACTCCAAATTCAGTAAAACTCTGAGTTTTCGGTTCCAGAAAGAGAGATGACTCAAACCCGGGAAAGTGGGTCAAACCAAGCCCGTTCCAAGAAGCAGGTTAAGATGAACTCAGAATCAATCACTATGGTAACTGAGTCTGTGAAGGAAACCTGGTCGGTAGCAGGTTTTCTTCAGGAAACTTAGAGCTCTCTGTAGGGCCGGATCTAGGCATGGGCAAGGTGGGGCAATGCCCCCCCAAATTTCAGGACTGCCCCCCCAAACGTGACGCCATGCAAACAAGAAAAACAAAGCGCTCTCTGGCTCCCATTCAAAGTAGCTGCTAGTGCTGATTGGTAGATCCAAATGAGGGCGTGGCCTCTCGCTTCACTCGGGTCCTCCTCTCTCACTCCGTCTCTCACGCACACAGAGCGGCAGAGACACGTGGTTCTCTGCAGCGAAGCTGAGCAGAACTGTTTAGAAGTTTTTATCTGCTGTTTGTCGCTGAAATGACTCGATTAACCCAAATTTAACTCTTTCTTGTCCTCATCTGTTGCTCTCTTTGTTGTAATGTGGAGGAAAAAGCGATAAACGAGTTGACAATGTTCAGGTTTCTGGTTGCTAAAGCTAGCGCTGTTGTAGCAGCTAAGCTAACAGTACCGGAGCATTAGCTGTTTGAGATGACTCACCTGGGACGCCTCGGTGAGAGCAGGCGGCTGCAGGGGGGAAAGGCCCCTGAGATGAAGGCGGACAGTGGGAGGTTGGGGTTGTCTTTCATATTCCATTGAATTTTAATCTGCCTCACCTCCTTAGTATAAACTTTAATATTATGTTGTTTATAATATTTTGTAACCCTTCCGCTCTCCTTAGTTTGTTTACATTAAAAGTGGGGTCATCTGGACCCCCCAAGACAGTGCGCTGAACTTTTTTTTATCTTTGATTTTTGAGTTTCACTAATGTCCATGACAGACATAAAATCCTGTCCACCTTTGTCATGGAAGGAATCACATATCAATATGTGGTTGGAGTCAACTGGACCCCAAAGAGAGCGGAAGGGTTAAACATTTGTCTGTGGACAACAGACATAAAATAGCTGCTGGGTTAATTTAATGTCCACTGTCCCGGATAAATAAAATTAAAATTCTTGTTAATTTTTAAAGGCAACAATAACATATCTTATTTTAAATCTTCATTTTTACATCAGTGATTTACTACTATGTAGCCTGTTACTAAAACACAAACTCATATCTATAAAAAAATACATTATGATATTTAAAGAATTATCGGGATATTGTTGATTAATATTTATAGTGTATTGAGTAATTTAGTGAAAATAACAAGAAACGATTCAACAAAATACCAAAACTACACAACAGGATTTTTAAATGCTGGATTTGAACTAATTCCCTGCTGATGAAAATACATTCTGTTATCACTAAAGATTTTCTCATCCATGGATTTTTTAAAGCAATTTTGAAACAGGAATCAAGAGTTTCTGCAGTAGCAACTTGTTGGTTTGGTACATTGATGACGACAAAAAGAGATTTTTTTTAATCATCTGCTACAAAGAAAGTGTGTTGGCTGTTTTAATAGTTAAAATAGTTTAGTATTTATATGACGTCTCTAATGTGAATGTTCTCTAAATGTTCATGAGGAACTCATATTTGAACATCCTTCACTTTAAAAAGGGGCGGAGACCGCAGAGAACTCTAAGTTTCCTGAAGAAAACCTGCTACCGACCAGGTTTCGTTCACAGACTCAGTTACCATAGTGATTGATTCTGAGTTCAGCTTAACCCGCTTCTTGGAACGGGCTTGGTTTCGCCCACTTTCCCGGGTTTGAGTCATCTCTCTTTCTGGAACCGAAAACTCAGAGTTTTGCCGAATTTGGAGTTCAGGAACTCAGAGTTCCATCAAAACCTTCTTGGAACGGGCCCCAGAATCTCTTTCCAAACAAAACAAACACTTTTTTTGTCCATCTCTCTGTGCGTGTGCGCGTGCGCGTACATAGCCCACCGTGACGTTGCTTTCAGGCACGCGGACGGACTGACGGTCTGCGCGTCACGACGCGCTCCTTCGGCTGAATAAGGAGGAGAGGAGGAGGAGGAGGAGTCAGGTGGTTAAGGTGAACCCGCTCTGTGGAGCGGCACGCGCAGGCAGCGCGCGCGGACAGCTCTGCGGGTCTGGATGCGGAGAACTCCGTTTGAACAGCAGCGGAGCCACAGGTGAGGGCTCGTGTCCGCGCGTGTGCATGTAGCAGGAGGCACCCCCCCAACACACACAATGGGGGGGATCAGTCGGCGCGTGCGTCCATGGAAGCACGCGCTGGTTCGCCGGGCTCAGGTGGTAAACAGGTGTTGTTCTGTGCGCGGAGGAAGAGGAGGGTGGATGCGCGTGCGTGAAGGATGGCTCCTTCATGGAACCATCGAGACAGACGGACATTTACATAACTTCTACGGTCAGCAGGACGCGGTTCTGGTCGAGTTCTGGATCCGAACTTCTGGGTCTTCATGCTAGAACTGATTCTGTCTGGATGAAGATGACCTGAGGATGAGGAGGAGGAGCCTTCGTCAGTCTAAGTCCAGAACGGATTCTGGAGCCCTTCCTGGTGAAAGCAGGTGTGGGCGGAGCCTAAGCATCTGTCAGAACTTCAGACTTTAACGTTGAGGTGAGTGGTCCGGATGGGTTCTGTTCAGCGCTCAGCAGAAAGGAGGAGGAAGGAGAGACTGCGCCTCCTAGCGGCCGCTTAGAGGCAGGAGTTCCTTAGAATCTGATCGATCATTTCTGAGCTCCAGCTGAAACCAACATCTAAGATTCGGAGACCAAACCGTTTGGACCGGGTTCAGGTTCGGTTCTGCTGTGGAGTCAGGCTGGAGTAACTAGTTACCTGGTTGGCTGACTAGGTGAATTCTTAGTGTGGAAGTTTACAGTTCTTTTCTGAAAAACGTTTTTTCTGTGATCCATGATGACGTACCAGGGGGGCAGCGTCCTCCCTGAAGGTCCGATTCTGCCGATGGACACGAAGCACCAGAACTCTCTCTGTTGTCTGACCAGAAGGTTTGAGCTGAGCTCCCTCCAGCAGCCCAAAGATGCTTCAATGTTGGTAAAACTTTATTGTTCTTTGAGCTTCAGGACAAAGTCAGACTCACAGGAAGAATAAAGTCGGACGATTCCAGGAAAAGTAGAAACCCGACTCGATCCTCCGGCTTCATGGAATCTGATGGAAGTTTCTTTAATTGAAAGGTGAGAACAGATCTGCTGCTGCCAGGAAACACCGGCCCACTTCCTGTTCGGAAGCTGCAGGATTATTCTCAGGATTGAGTTGATCTTTATCTGATTGAGAAGAAAGAGAGAGACAGACGTCTGAGAGGAGCAGAAACTTCATCTTCATTCAACTAGTCTGATCTTGATTTGGCTTAAAATGATAAAACATTCTGAGAAAAATAACTTTCAGAGTTCTAGTGTCTCCCATGATTATTAAAGTACCGGTTACTATGGTGATAAAAAATAATCGATTTTGACTTTTGAAGCTACAACTTGAACTTCTTCTGGAGGGAAAACATCTGCAGATGCAAGAATCCTTACAACCTTTAATGTGGGAGGAGCCAAAACATGCGGGAGGAGCCTAAATAATGTGGGAAGAGCCTTACAAATATGGGAGGGGCCTAACAATGTTGTAGGATTCTAATGATGTGGGAGGAGCCTGAATGATGTGGGAAGAGTCTAAGAATATAGGCGGAGCCTTAATCATATGGGAGGGGCCTAACAGTGTGGGAGGAGCCTAACATGTCACCACAAACATCAGCACGTTCCTGTTTGTATTGAGTGATCACAATGTTGAACTAATTCTTTTTATTGAAAATGATTTTTTACGTAAATATTAAAGTTAATTTCACGTCATTAATGATCATTTCATATGATCAGTGTTTATTATATGTTTCTATAAATATTTATCTTATTTTATATTAAAACAAAAAATATTGATTTTACAAATGATTTTTTCTTGTATTTTAAAAAGAATCTCTGGAGGAAGTAAAAGTAGAAATAAATTGATAAGAATAACAGTAAACAGAACGTAAATAAACATGTACACAGACGTAAATCAGCTGATGAAAACAAAACACGACATTTTGACGTGTCGCTCAAAGATGAAGATCTGAGGTCGTCATCTTCTGTCTGGAAATTTCCAGAACGTCCCGCAAATCTGATGATCAAACTCCGCCCATCATCTTAACTCCGCCTCTTATTTTAACTCTATCTGTCATCTTTACCTCTCTGCCTATTATATCTAACTCCGCCCATCCTTTAACTCCGCCCATCATCTTAACTCCGCCCACCACTCTCCTCAGTTTGTGGTTTGTTTGGTTTTGTTGGATTTTTCTTTGTTTGGATCAAATGTGGTTAAAAAATGTAATCCAACTTTTTTATGGAAAGAAAAAATCCGAAATGGAAACTCCATTTGTGTGAAAAACAAAAGTTTTTATGTTACGAAAGCATCTAAATTATATTCTCCTTCATGGATGCTGTTTGTTGATAATTGAATGAATTCAAAACGTTTATGTTTAGTTCACGTTAAGATGAAATCAAAGAAATCTGAACTTTTCACTTAAACTCCTGATTTCCTCATTTGTTGAGCTCAAAGTGGTAAAACGCCCCCTAGAGGAACTGATGAGACCCAAACTGCTACAGGAGATTAAATGTGATTAAGAAGAGGATATCACTGATCCCTGTGGATCAAAGGGCCTTCCTGTTTTTTACTGAAAGTTAAAAAAAAACAAAGAAAAGTTCCTCAGAACCTCCTGAGGAGCAGGTCCGCTCAGAACGGTTCTGCTCCACAGGAAGACGGTCTTTGGATGGAGGAGGAGCTTAGTCTGCGTGGATCAGCCGTCCAGCAGCTCTGCTGTAGTGCCCTTTAGCAGGACCCTCACCGGGGATTGCTCCTGGTTTCTGGTCCTCTTCATTCTGTTGAATCTGGATGGGAGGAGCCCTCTGGTGGCCACCTGGTGAACTGACCTGGCTCCAGTGTTTGGAATACTGGTTCCAGTAATCATAGACTGTGATCCTGAGGATTAGCTCTGATCAGATTTCATCGTCCGTTTGATCTTCGTCTGACTGTTTGTTTGTCTCTCCGTCAGTTTTCTGGGTCTGAGGTTGGTTCTAGTTTGAGATTCCACGACGTTGACCAATCCTTCATTAGATGCAGTCTAGCTCCGCCCACTTCCTGAACAGAACAGACACAGAAATGTAAACGACTCAGGCGTGTTTTCCTCTCCCCCGTCTGCTCCTCCTCATGGTTCTCCGGTCCGCCGCTGAGCTCACATCTGGACCCGGTTTCCCAGTCCAGAAAGTCCTCACGAGGTTCTCCTCCTGCTGCTCTGTCTTTGTAGATCCATGTGACGTCCAGGAGTCCCGCCGGGATCTGAGGGGCCGGAGTTCAGGGTCCAGACGGTCAGGACGGCCCCCGGCTCTTGGGGGGAGGCCCTCATCCTGTCCAAGATTCCTCTTCCTCGTGTCTGAAGCTGTCAGGAGGAATCGGGAGAAGGATTTCCCATCAGAGTCGGTTCTGACTGAATGTTTCCAGGAGTCTGAGTGGATCTAAGGTTCTTCTTTGGTTCTGGTTCATCTGGATCTTTTTCTGGACGTTTGCTGCTGGAGCGTCATGGTCCTCCTCTTGAAAGATGTTTCCAGGACTCGTTTTCCTCTCAGACGCTGAACTTCTCCTGTTTGGATTCTGTGAAGGCGGTGAAGCAGAACTGGAAGTTCTGTTGGATCCCATCCGGTCCCTCCAGGCCCGTAGAGACGCCGAGCTTCGATGTGGATCTGGGACGTGGCGTTCCTGAAGGATCCGTCTCTCTCCCAGTCTGGTTTTGACAGAAGAAGCTCTTCCTCTTACACAGAGATGATCTGTGGTTGTCAACGTTCTGCCGTTTGAAGGACGCCGCCGCTCATCCCGCCGTCGCCATGGTGATGTCTCACGGCACCTACACCTTCCTGGGCTGCTTCGCCGGGTTCTGGTTGGTGTGGGCCGCCATCGTCCTGCTCTGCTGCTTCTGCAGCTTCCTGCAGCGTCGGCTGAAGCGCCGCCGCGAGGACCGACTCCGAGAGCAGTGTCCGCGGCCGGCCGAGGCCGCTCCCCTCAGCTGCCACACCGCCGCGTTCTCGCCGCCGCCGGCGTGCTGCCCCCCTCAGCCGCCCGCCCCTCATCCCACCTCCAGAGCCTCCTGGGTCTCCATGCTGGGTAACTTCATCCTTCAGTAACACGACATGAATAAGTGACAGCTGAGAGAACAGATCACAAAGGTTTACTGGAAATAAGGTTTTCTTGCTTAGAATAAAATGTAGATTAGATTCAGTGATCTGCTGACAGACGGAGGATCAGGGATCAAACCTCATGACTGTGACTGTAGATCAGGCGTGTCAAACTCAATCACCCAAAATCCAAAACACACCTGAGGTCGCAGGCGGAACAGGATCAACATTTATTGAACACAAGAAAATGACATTTATAGAACTTTAAAATTGTAACTTTTTAACATAATTATGAACTAGATATATAGCATTACCTGTGATAATGCTAGAGTTAATGCTGGAAGCTGAATTTGTCCGCTCAAGTGCTGACAGCTGAAGATGCTAAAGAGGATAGCCAGCTAAAATGTTAGCTAAATGCCAAATTAACATAAAAAACAAACAAAAAAATGTAGAATATCCAAAACAGATAGCATGTAAAGATTAGCCTAACTTCAAAACACCCTAAAAAATGAAAAAACAAACCTACGTTAGCCAAAACAGCTATATGGAGCTGAAATATTAGCTAAACTCCAAAATTGCCTAAAAAAATCTTAGTAAATAGTCCAAACATAGTCCAAAAAGCTAGCAGAGTGCCAATTTTAAAACTTTAAAACTGTAACATTTTACTCTCCTTTAAAATATATTTTGTCAAAATTATACAAGTTAGAAATGAGCACAAGATAACGTCATTAGTAACAATAGCATAAAATGATCTGGAGGGCCGGAGAGAATTACTCGGAGGGCCGGATCCGGCCCCCGGGCCTTGACTTTGACACATGCTCTATAGGAGGTTCGTCTGCAGTCGGTGGATCAGATGGGGACATTATCAAGAGACCATTAGCTGCTGATCACATGACCAGTTTATCAGGAACAGCTGATGTCCAGCGGCTCCTTTGATCTTTCGGTTCTGCCTCCAGGAACCCGACGGTTCTGAACAAAGTTCAATGGAACAAACCTTCCTGTACCTGTCTCACTTTTTACACTGTAAATTATAAATAATAAATAAACCAGAGCTAATGAAGTGACCCTTATCGTGTTTTTCAGACAATAGTTAAAATCCTTATTCTTTATTTTAGAAATAGAAAGTGCACCTTAAATATTGGTGTGTGTCCTGACTTCACATTGATTTTTTTGTTGAAAACAGTAGAAGAAGTCGAAAAAGCCAAACTCCTAGAGCATTATGGGTAATGTAGTCAGGATCCTGGTTGAGCGATACATGCAGTTCATCAACTTTGCTTAATAAACCTATAAGATGAACATAAATATGTTACAGTTTCCCATCAAAAATATAGTGTTTTTCTTTAACCCTTTAACAGCAGAGCTCCAGTGTTTATGTTCTTGGATTTACTGTAACTTTTAAACCGTTAACACGATGATTCCAGTTGATCTACTGGGATCATCGTGTTAGCGGTTGAAAAGTTACAGTGTGTTAAAGATGTTTTTGTTTTGGCGTCACTGATGGCGCTTCAGGTGTTAAAGGGTTAACCACAGAGTGAGATATTCCTTCGGTCCACCTCTGCTGCTGCCGGTCCTGCCGGCGTCTCTCAGGATCAGTGGGGGTCTGATGGACCGGGTCCAGCTACTCCGACATTTGCATCCATAAATACACTGGTCTCCATGGCAACAGCTCAGCAAACAGCAAAGAACACAACTCCAGAAGGTTGGATGCTGTTTTCAGAAATAATGGCCTGACTCACTCTCCAGGTACGCCGACATTTCCGGGAAAAAGTTCTGGCTGTTCCTGCAGAACCCCACTGACAGCCGGGTCCAGTCAGGTTCTGACCTGAAGTCGGTGTTTTAAATGAACGTCCTGAACCGGGACTTCCTTTAAAGAGCTCTGATGGGAATGCTGAGGTTTCAGCTCTTTCCTGATGATGGAGGACAGGGTTACTGGATCAGAACTGGACGTCTGGATGGAAATGATATTCCTGCTGTTTTTGTTGCATCGCTAACGCTAGCTTGGGGTGTGGGGGGCTGTAAGCTAGAGTGTAAACAAAGGGATGATGGGAAATGAGGGGTGAAAATATGTCCTTGAGAATGACAGCTTTTCAGATTGAGTCTGAAAACATCATTATTGAAGACCTGTTTGGAACCAGATCATTAATGATTGGGATCATCACTAATCCGAGTGGATTCTAGGATCATTATTGATTGGGATCATTACTAATCCGAGTGGATTCTGGGATCATTATTGGTTGGGATCATCACTAATCCGAGTGGATTCTGGGATCATTATTGATTGGGATCATTACTAATCCGAGTGGATTCTAGGATCATTATTGATTGGGATCATCACTAATCCGAGTGGATTCTAGGATCATTAATGATTGGGATCATTACTAATCCAAGTGGATTCTGGGATCATTATTGGTTGGGATCATTACTAATCCGAGTGGATTCTAGGATCATTAATGATTGGGATCATCACTAATCCGAGTGGATTCTAGGATCATTAATGATTGGGATCATTACTAATCCGAGTGGATTCTAGGATCATTATTGGTTGGGATCATTACTAATCCGAGTGGATTCTAGGATCATTATTGATTGGGATCATTACTAATCCGAGTGGATTCTAGGATCATTATTGATCGGAGCGACTTTAGGATCATTTCTGCTGCAGCTTCTCCTGCAGACGGAAAAGTCCAGCAGAAAACAACCTCCTCTGCTTCCATCATCATCATCTTCATCACCTTCAGTCTAATTTCAGTGAATGTATTTCTTCACTGGGGGGTGGGAGGGGCTACAGCAGAGATGAGGGCGAGCGAGCAGACGCTCTCAGGTGTTTCCTGCCGCTCAGCGCCACCTGCAGCCCAGCAGGAAGCTGATAATTTTAGTGTTTAGGTTGTGACCCGAAAGCGAACATATGCACGCCTCCTTACAGGCCCCTCCCATCATCCTCCCATCATCCTCTGATCTGCTGGAGAATCACTCCCAGCCGTCTTTTAGTCACTGTTAGGGATGATGATGCTGATTTCAGACAAAAACCAGGACTGTTGGTGAGGTAAGCCTGCACTGATTCCCCATCATACCCTCACTCTCTCCTGCTCACCCCCCCCCACCCACAACCTAAAATTAGTGGTTGAACAGAAACAGCAGCAACATCGTTTCTATCCAGTTCTGATCCAGATTCCAGCTCAGACCAGGAAAACAAAGACGTTCATGGATCTATCTGTCTGCATCAGGAAGGGGCGGAGCAGGGAGCTGGTGGCCCCGCCCATAGTAGTTTGCATATAAATGTTTTTTCCAACAGCATTTTCCCGTCGGCTCCAGATTCACAAGGATTTGAATCAAGAAATCCTCAGGAATTGAGTTGAATGTAAATGTTCTGTATTCATGTCCTCCATCATCAGAATAACATGTTAGAAACTCATTTTCATCAGAGCAGGTTTCTAACAGAGACACTTGGGCCCGATCCGAATACTCCCCTTCTCCCTCCCCCTTAGCCCTCCCCCTTCGTTTATCCCTCCGTGCTTGCTCCAGACGGAGGGTGATGAAAAAATAGTGTCTAATATCTGTCGGTGACATCAACATCGCCAGTCCGCTAGCATTAGCGCAGCGCTTCTAGCGGTTTAATATCCATAACAACAGCTGGTTTATAACTTTAAGAAGGTCACACTACAATATGAAGTCATTACTTACATTTAAATGTAAAAATCTGCGGTTCAGAGCACACCAAACGGAAGAAAAGCGCTTCTTCGCGCAACGCGGTTTACTACGATAGCGGACTTTGAACCGCTCTGTTCGGAGTGTGAAACTTAAAAGGTAATGATTCCGGACACGACTTTGACTTCAACTGGAGTATTTATCCAGAATAATAAGATTGAAATATAAGTGCTGATCACAATAAGAATAAATGAAATATCCGATCCTGATTGGACAACAGAGTCCGATTTGGATCGAGTCCTCAACCACGTGATCGGATCGGGACATCTCTAGTTCAGACCGGCGACTGCACCTGAATCTGTGACTCAGGTCTGTTTGTGACCGTCTCTCTTCTCCTTCCAACAGACACTGACGTCATCGGCAAGCCGCCGTGTTACGAGGAGGCGGTCCTGATGGAGGACCCTCCCCCTCCATACAACGAGGTGCTGGCCGACCCCAGAGGCGGGACCTACCTGAAGCCGGCTCCGCCTCGCGCTGCGGCGCCGCCTTTGAGGGAAGATCGGGATGCGGCTCAGGTGTTCGCGCCATCGACCTGCAAAGCCTCTGCCGTGGGGGCGTTTCCGGACCGGGGGTACTCCTCTCTGGTCCGCCTGCCGTCCTCGCAGCGCTGGGACTCCCTGGGTCACCTCCTGTCCAACATGGACCTGAACCACAACAACCTCAGCCCCCCCGGAGTCCGGTCCGCTCAAGCAGCCGCCGCCATGGCGACCATGCCTCGCAGAGAGCCCAGGACTCATCAGGGACTCCAGGGGGGGTTAGCAGAGCTCCAGGGGGGGTTAGCAGAGCTCCAGGGG
>NC_050525.1:29916967-29933099 GCF_002922805.2 Oryzias melastigma
GGTGGAGGGGGTCGGGCATTCTGCTCTAGTTTGCGTTTCTAAGCCAGAAATGAAGCAACAGTTTCATGGAGGTGAAGATCCGAGGTCCTCCATCATCTCTGAGGGCTCACATCGCTGCTGACTGAACGGAGCCGAACTGAAAACTCTGCCGTCTGAAGCTGTTTCAATTCAGCTTCATTTCAGCTTCAGTTCAGTTCTGGTTCAGTTTAGTTTTCTGTTCATTTTCAGTTCAGCTCCAGTTTCAGTTTAAGTTCAGTTCAGTTCAGTTCAGTTTCAGTTCAGCTTCAGTTCAGCTTCAGTTCAGTTCAGTTCAGTTCAGCTTCATTTCAGCTTCAGTTCACTTCCAGGTCAGTTTCATTATAGTTTTCTGTTAATTTTCAGTTCAGCTCCAGTTTCAGTTCAGGGCTTCCTGACAGACAGCTCTCAGGTTGTCCGAGTTCCCTCTCCTCCGTAGCCGTTCCAGAATCGTCCTCCTGGACTTTTGTTTGGACACCAGCTCGGTCTGGTTAAACATCAAAGCTGTCTCCATCCTTCCTCTGAAGTCAAAGCCAGACAAATGTGAACATTTTATGACGATTCTTTAGGAATCCACTGAGTTCTGATGATGGAAACTTCAATTCAATCCAATTCTGTTTCTGTAGCCCAAAATCACTGAAAGAATCGCTTCTTTGGGCTTCATGTCGGTAATTTTACAGAAGCAGAAGGTCTGGGAGAGTGGTTATCCCCGTCCTGCTCCTGGGAGGGGTGTGCACTGACCCCGCCTTTTGATGGGGGTCGGGTCAGAACCGTTTCTATTCTGACCCAGTCGTACATTCGTGCCAGTAGGACTTCCACAAAAGACTCTGATTGTCTCATTTCACCATCAGGCTGCAGCAAGGAGCGTGCACGTATCACGTGAACACCTCTAACGGGATCCTTGTTCAGTCTGCAGGATTTGGGGGATTGAAAAATTGAAAAACCGTCCCAACACGCCTGCGTCTCTCCTACCTTTCTTCTTACTGACCCGTTTGTGCTGTAGAAGTGTTCACTATAACCTGTCGCCTGCAGCACGCCCATAGATAAAAACAATGAACATTTTCTCTCTGCGGGTCACTGAGCGTCCATGACCTTTACATTTCCTGAAGGTCACCTGTTTGACCACACAGGTTTGATAGTTTTTCACCTGCAGACGCCGCATCCACCTGTAAGGACAGCGGATGGATGAGAACATGCAGCAATGATGAGGTACGGGCTGTCAGAGTCGGTTGAATAGTTATTCCAGCCTGATTCTCTGCTGTGACCATCAGCTCAGGAGTCGCTGCTGCACCGCCAGAGCAGATCTTTATTCTGATTCTGGTGCTGAGATGTGGATTCCGGTTCTGGTCCTGGTGCTTGAACTGATGCTGACCTGTGAGGAAGACTCTGGCAGCATCTTCAGCCCGCTGACTCATCACGCTCTCACACCTTCAGAACAAACCTCCAGGCCGGAGGGAGGCTGAGAAATCCATAACACAAGTGAGCGTTTAGTCCATCTGTGAGGGAGGAAGGAGGCTCCTCCTACGATGTTATATAAGGAGGATGGAAGGAGGAGGCCTCTGCTGCGTCTCCTCATGTCTGAGGAAACTTCTCCTCACTGAAGGAAAACCGCAGGAGTGAAGATGAGAACCTGCAGATGATGATGGTGCAGGTCCAGACTCGCCGGTGGTCCTGAAGACTCAGGATCTGGTGGGTTTGGTGACAGACAGAACCAATCTTGGAGTCCGTCCTGACTGATCTCCAGGTGCCTCTTCATTCTGATCGACTGAACACACCTGGTTCAGGTAATCTGTAACTGGACCGGGACCGGGCAGACCAGAACTACAGAGTAGAACTTAATGTGGACTCAAAGTTTCCCGACTGGCTGATGGTTTCTGACCCGGGAGCAGAGACTTCTACTAGACTAACTGAACCTTTGGGTCATGTGACCCATCCGGGCATGCTTCCCTTTCGGGTCACTGCTGCTGGAGCCGGTTCTGGCGGCTGTAGGGCGAAGGCGGGGTTCACTCTGGCCAGGTCAGCAGTCTGCCGTAGGGTCACACAATCACAGGATCTCCTGCTTCCTCCCAGGGTTCAGCTGCAGGAATAAACACAAACGTGAAGAATTTTCCAAGAATAAAAGCTGGAAAAGTCGGAAGCTCCTGAACAGTTCCAGCATCACCAAACCCACAGGAAGCTGTGAGGAAGACCGCAGGTTCTGGAGGATGTCTGAGCTCTGAGGAGTCAGCTGTTCGTCCCGTGGACATGGTGGAGACCGGCAGGTCTGCAGACCGGACCTCATGTCCTGGACATCTGAAACTGTGACAAAGGAAGTGAAGAAGACCTTCATGGTTCAGTTTTAATGTTGCCCCGCCCTCATGATTTCTGGCCAATGGCAGCTGCTGTTTGCAGAGTTTAGAACCTGTGAAAGTTGGA
This sequence comes from Oryzias melastigma, assembly GCF_002922805.2. Taxonomy (NCBI): domain Eukaryota; kingdom Metazoa; phylum Chordata; class Actinopteri; order Beloniformes; family Adrianichthyidae; genus Oryzias; species Oryzias melastigma. The sequence goes on from NC_050525.1 coordinate 29,919,398, forward strand.
AAAACTGAAGAACCAGACCAGCAAACTTTACTGGTGTAAACGCTTTGGACCCATCTGATCCTGAGCTGGACCCGGTTCTGGTTCTGAGGGACACGTTTGTGGTCTTCAGAGGAGGTGAAGCTGAAGATGTTCTCAGCTTCTCCTCTGGAGGAGGATCTGCATCAGGTCGGCTTCAAACACAGCCTCCTGTCTCGGTTATTCTGGGATGGCTTCTGTTGAGATGTGTGTTGCCTAGCAACCTGCTCAGTTGTGAAGATGTGCAGGATAAATGAAGCATCAGCACAAAGTCCTCTGTGTCTCCATGGCAACGAGAACTAGCTGCTCTCTCATTTGAAGGGCAGCTTAAGCCCCGCCCACTTTCCCATCAATTGTTTCTGATTTTTGTGAGATTTAAAACAAACATGAAGCTTCAATCAGAGATGTAGAGAAGCAGAATTCACAGAAAAATCCTCAAATGTTCTCGTCTCTGCAGCCGAAGTGTGTTATGAATCCCTTCAGGGTTTTTAGTTTCACGTCGCGTCCATCAAAGAGCTTTTGTTTCTGTGGAGGCTTCGCATTCCTGGAGGACCTGGAGGGCAGTCGCTGGAGATGCAGATCCTTCCAGTGAAACCCTGGAGACCCCAGAACTGCAACGATGCCCCCCCAAGATCCAGACTGCAGTTCACAGCTCTTGAAATGTTCTGAACACACGGATCCTTCTGACCTGGAGATCCAGGAGGAGTGGGCGGAGCCTGGATCTGACCTCTGAGTTTGGACAGTGGGGCGTCAGCAGCAGCACAGCGGTGATGAGAACGTGCTCTGAACATTTCTGAGGATCAGCCTGGTGATGATGGAAGCTCACTTTCAAAGCTCAAAACAGATGATGGCGAACATAGAGGCGGGCAGGGCTGCCCTCTAGTGGTGAGTTGAAGAACGACTGAAGGATTTGATCGAAACATGAAACTAGAAAGAACTCCAAATGTTTTTTAAAAAACTTCATTTGAGCAGAACTCCGTTAAAAACAAAATGAATGTTCTTAGGTCATGTGATGAACACTCAGAGAGAAACGGAAACATGAAAGAAACACATTTACACATGAAACGAGGACGAGTTTCTGTTATTTTATTAACAACTTTATCCAAAACAGTCATTTAATCAAAACAACATCACAGTAACAACACTACAGTTTATAGAGAAACTCACAAATAATTTAAATTTTAAAAAGGCGTTTCATTTTATAGTTTCAAATATTATTATTCTAGTTCAAAATATTATAGGAAATTGTTTTTACTTTACAGTAGAAAGTGAACAACAACAGGAGGTTATTCTACTGCGTGACGGTTTTTCTCCTGAATGATATTTACGTTTTCACTTCCCAATAATGTAGAACCCATCAGAGAAGTCCTCATGGGATGGAGCAGCTGTTTGGTCATCGACTCTTCAGATCAGACAGGGTGGAACCATCGACTGTATCAGAGAACTGGACTGAATGTGAACCACCCCCCCCCCAATAGTCGGTTTGAGTCATCGTTTCAATTTGAACTGCTCTCCAATCAGGAGTAAGCTTGTTGGAAAGCCACGCCCCTTCCACTTAAAGGTGATCTACACTACGTCTGTCAATCAAACATGTGTTCCTCTACAGAAGTCTATAGAGTTTTGGCTTCTTGGAGCCAGCTGGTACTTCCTGTTTGGAACACCGAGGGGAGGGGTCACTCAGTCCAGTTTTCAGATACAGTCAATGGGTGAAACGAACTCCACGTCATCCACAACTGATGAAGACACTAGATCTTTAGCTCTCTGGTTCTTTAGGCCTCTGGGTCTTTAGGTCTCTAAGTCTCTGGGTCTTTAGGTATTCAGATCTGTAGGTCTCTAGGTCTTCAGATCTTTAGGTCTCTAGGTCTTTAGGTGTCTAGGTCTTTAGGTCTCTTGGTCATCGGGTGTTTAGGTCTCTAGGTCTTTAAGTTCTTAGGTCTCTGGGTCTTTAGGCCTCTAGGTATTCAGATCTGTAGGTCTCTAGGTCTTTAGGTCTCTGTGTCTTTAGGTCTCTTGGTCTTCGAGTCTTTAGGTCTCTAGGTCTTTAAGTTTTCAGGTTTCTGGGTCTTTAGCTCTCTGCTTCTTTGGGTCTCTGGGTCTTTAGATCTCTGGGTGTCTATGTCTTTAGGCCATTAGGTCTCTAGGCCTTTAGGTTTCTAGGTATTCAGATCTGTAGGTCTCTAGGTCTTTAGGTCTCTTGGTTATCGGGTGTTTAGGTCTCTAGGTCTTTAAGTTCTTAGATCTCTGGGTCTTTAGGTCTCTAGGTCTTCAGGTTTTTAGGTCTCTGGGTCTTTAGGTCTCTGGGTATTCAGATCTGTAGGTCTCTAGGTCTTTAGGTGTCTAGGTCTTTAGGTCTTTAAGTTCTTAGGTCTCTTGGTCATCAGGTGTTTAGGTCTCTAGGTCTTTAAGTTCTTTGGTTTTTTGAGTCTCTGGGCCTTTAGGTCGTTGGTTTTTAGGTCTCCAGGTTTTCAGGTCTTTAGGTTTTTTTTAGGTCTTTAGGTCTGGAGCTTCTTCATGATCAGACGTGTTGAACATATAGAGGTCTCCCGGTCTTTGGACAGTCAGTCGTGTATCGAATCACAACGTCACAAACAGCTGTTCTTATTGCTTTTATTGTCTACAAGGAGAAACAGAAAAATCCAACAGTGTTTCTGCCAATCATCCAGTTCCTGACAAAGACTTCAAAACACTCTCCATCCCGCCGCCTCGCCGTGTCAGAAAAGATAGAAAAAAATAATCTGTTTTTGACAGAAGCAGAAGATGATCAGAGGATGATCAGAGGAGGAGCAGATCATCTTCAGGATCAAATCTGTTTCCTTTTCCTTCAGTCTGAAGTTTCTGCCGCAGGACTTTTCATGCTAATAACAAAACAACAGAGACGAAAGCCCAGACCATAATAATCTGCTGTGACAGTCTCTGTTTCAGCCAGCGGCAGACATCACCGCTCAGCCTGCAGGACTGCAGACAAACCCGTCTGCGCAGCTGCGTCTGCAGACATCACTTCTGCTGTTCAGGAAACCACAGCGTCTGAGGAGGAGGTTTCAAACAGTCTGTGATCAGGATCAGGATCAAGATCAGGATCAGGATCTCTCCAGACTATGAGATTCTGCAGGAGCAAATCAGGAAGCTCCTGGACGTGAGCATCAGCCTCCGAGCAGCAAATACAGCGTCAGTCTGGATTTCTTATAGACTTGGATGTAAGTTGGAAAAAAAAAGCAGCACCGACAGCAGAACCGATGAAAGACCCGCCCTGGCGAGCGCGGCGTCTCTGGTGTTTTTAACGTGTTTTTCTGATGATGGAGGACAGATATGAAGAAATGAGGTTCGAACTGAATTTCTGAAGATTTCTTTATTCCAATCGTTGTGAATCAGAAGCAGACGAAAAACGCTGTTTGGAAAAGCTCTCGTAGAAACTGAAGTGGGCGGGGCCACAAGCTCTCAGCTCCGCCCCATTCTGATGCAGACACAGATCCATGAACTTCTTTGTTTTCCTGGTCTGAGCTGGAATCTGGATCAGAACTGGATAGAAACGATATTGCTGCTGATTTTGTTGCGTTGGTCATTTTAACCCTTTAACACCTGAGGCATCGCTGGTGACGCAGAATCTTTAACGCACTGTAACTGTTCAAGTGTTATCATGATGATTCCAGTAGATTCTGAAGGAGAAAAAGACGCTTTTCTCCTTCAGAATCTACTGGAATCACTGTGTTAACCTTTGAAAAGTTACAGTAAATCAAAGAATAAAACACTGGAGCTCCGGTGCTAAAGGGTTAACTTGGGGGTGTGAAGGGCTGTAAGCTAGTGGGAGAGACTAAACAAAAGGATGATGGGATATCAGTGCAGGCTTACTCAGTGCCAACAGCCCCGCCCACAACTCACAGGTGAATTACTGAAGAACTCCGGCCGCTCTGCAGAAACTACGTCCTAGAAAACGACTAGTTTTTAGATTTGATCTAAAACCAGGAGAATCCGAACTGAGAGACGACGCTCTGGAAACAGAAGATGATCGGAGGGGACTAACCCTTCCCTTCTACTGTAGAAGTCCTCCAGGACAGAAACATCTTGAATTCCTGGATAGAAAACGGTCCAGCAAACGTGGACTCTTCAGTGGTCAGTCTGATCTGATCTGGACTCAGGTTGCTGGATTGTCAGCGGTTCTAGGAGAACCCGGGGTGGCGCGGGTCGGTTCTGGAACCTCAGATGATGCTGTTCTCCTCCTCATCAAAGACCTTCAGCCTGTTGGATCCAAACTTTTCTTCGTCTAAACAGGAGAGTTTTCCTTTTAAAGCTGCTGGTTTTTGGTTTTTCCTCCATGATGATGAAATAGGAGATTTTTGAAGTGATGGTTTATTTTTATAAAGTGAAGGTAAAGGCTCTATGGAGATAGAAATAGAGTAAAAGGCTTTCTCATCTTTACGTCTTCATTTCTGGATTATTTTAGTCTTGATCTGAACGTCAGACTCTCCTAAAACCTGGAATCTCCGTCGTCTTCCTCCCTTTTTACACCCACAGGAACTGAACGGAAGGACAAAGGTTGACGTTTGTAATCACAGGAAGGATCGGCTGCGATACTGCAGCGCGTCCACTAGGGGGTCGCATCAAAAAAGGTGCAAAAAGGCGACCAGATTAACAAACGTTTAATCTGAAAATCATACAAAAGGAGGGGAAAGGTTAAAAAAGGGACAGGTGTGAGGGAGCGTCAGCCTGCAAACAGCAGAATAAATAAATAATTCCAGGTGTTAACCATGACAGTGAGGTTTAATACAGGAGGAAGTGACCGCACAGGTGAGCTTGCTCAGGTAGGGATGCAGGAAGGAGGTCAGGCTGGATCCTCTGGTTAGTTCAGTAAAGCTCTACAGACTAGAGTGTGGCGTTGTCGTCTCTAATATGCAGCAGTGTGTTTATGTGTCGTCAATCACAAACAAACCCGCCTGCCGTGACAGCAAACAAACAAACAAACAAACAAATAAATAAAAACAAACCAATCTCAGCCTACAGCCGGCTGCTCCTCTAAATGATCACAGAAGTTAACTCGATGCAAGACTTATTGTTGGTAGTATTGAGAATAATATGACTACTTTTTTTGTTTGTTTGCGTTTGTTTTCTTAGAAAAAGGAAATCTTGGCGAGCAGCTTCCTCCTGCCGGATGATGGGAGGTCAAAGGCCGGTCAGTCGTCGTCCTCGTCGACCACGGGGTCCGTGTCCCAGCAGGTGATGTCGATCTCTGCAGACAGACAGCAGACGGTCCAGCTGAGCGTCCTGACCAGCAGCAGTCACGGATTCAAACATGCAGACGGTTCGAGACATCGTCAGCTGAGAGCAGACGTCAGCGCTACACCACGTCTGTCCAACGATTGTTCTGCTTCTCCTGGAGGGCGTTTCAGTTTGGCCACTAGGTGGCGATCATGAGTTTGGAAAATTCCTCTAAAGATGTTCAGTTAGTCAGAATGTATGTTTAGGTCAACTGAGCGTTAGCATTAGCCGTCCTATGGTAAATGCCATTAAACATTAGCATCAAGCTAGTGGACTTCAGCTTTATGAGTTAGATCAATCTCTACTTTTATGGATCGATTATTGATCTGTTAAGCTCAGATCGACTCAGATCAATTAATAGATTTGATCAATATTGGACACTTTGGATGAGAAAACCGACTGACAGGATCAAGGATCCATTGAAGCATGAAAAGAAGCCTGATAGCTGTTAGCATGTTCATGCTAACACTTCTTCACCTTTAGGGGGCGCCACAGCAGACAAACCACCTCCATCTAACCCTCTCCTCTGAATCCTTCTCCTTCCATCATCCTCATGTCCTTCACAGCCAGCAGGGCCAGGTGTGAAAATATGGTTTCAAAGTGGCAGAAAATGTGGACAAAGTGGGTTTGTTGACAGTTTCTGTGGTGGACAAACCTGTGCTGTCCACATCGGCTTAAGTGGGTACTCAATGCAGTGGAGCTCGCTAGCATGCTATAGTGGAGCTCGCTAGCACGCTAAAGACGAGCTCACTAGCATGCTATAGTGGAGCTCGCTAGCACGCTAAAGACGAGCTCACTAGCATGCTACAGTGGAGCTCACTAGCATGCTACGCTGCCCACCGTGCGGCTGGCTAGCATAGCGTGCTAACCCACTGAGTTCCCACTAAGCCAGTGTGAGCAGACAGCGGTTGGGACCTCCACAGAGACTGCAGACAAACTCCATCAGGACCCACATTTTCTGCACCTTCAAACCTCATGGAGCCACTGGTCCTCGCTGGCCGTGTTCGACCATCATCCTCTCTGTCCGGATGTCTCCAGTCTCATCATCACTGCTCCTCTAACGTGTCCATCTGCTTTCAGAACATCTGTGATCTGATCCTCTGGATTTATCAGTAATCTGGATCCCGTCTGGACCCTGCATGCTTCTGCAGAACCTGCAGAACCTGCTGCTGAAGTCCTCCTTCATCTTCACTCTAAAACCTCGGAGGAACTCTCCACGCCGAGCTCCAGTGACGGCGTCCACAGAGCCACGCTGACCTCGTGTCTACCTGTCCTTACCTGGAGGCCTGTTATAAAAGACGGGCGCTGGTTTGGCTGAGGACTCCTCTGATTGGCCGAACTCCTCCTCCTGTGATTGGCTGAAATATCCCTCGCTGGCCTGCAGCAGACGGAGACACGCCCATCAGCACCTGCAGAGCGCCGAATGAAGCGGCTGCACCTGTCAGACCTGAGTCCCCTCCTTCAGCAGCGCCTCGCCGTTGGTCATCAGCAGCTGGGCGTCCTCCAGCTCTGGCCCCTCCCCCGACGCGTGCTGCAGGGCGTGCTGGTAGCTGAGGGTCATCTGGTCTGAGCCCGTGACGTCCACCAGGCTGGACGGGTCGTCCTCGGCGCCGGCGCCCGAGTAGAAGCTGCCGTCCACCACCTCGTCAAAGCTGAGGAGGGGCTGGGGCCGGCCGCTCGCCGCCGCCGTGCTGGGGGGGGCGTCGCCATGGAGAACCTCGGCGTCCCCCATCAGGTCCACCAGATTGGAGGACTGGGCCGGGCTGGCTTTGGGGGCGGAGCCTCCGTCCCACAGGTCCACCAGGTTGTCCGTTCCCGAGTCCCACGAGGAGAAGCTGGGGGGGTCTCGAGACTGGGGGGCGACACTCTGCACGGGCTTGGGGGGCGTGGACTCCTGGACCGGGTTCTGCTGCGGCTTCGGGTCTGAAAGGAAGACGTGAATGAACGGCTGAGGAGCGGTCAGACGTCTCGGCTGGACCGGTTCTGCTGGTCCCACATTCAGCTGCTGTCACAGGTTCTGTCGTTTGTCTTCATGGTTCTGATGGGTTTTTTGTTTCTAAGTTTGTGTTTTTGTTTCTAAGTTTGTGTTTTTACAGGGAGACGATTCCACCATCAGGACAGCAGATGAAACATCAGAAACACTTTAATGTGAAACGTCAGATGAAGGAGATGATGAGTTCCTCATTCTGGTTCAATCGACTGTCAGTTTTATCTTCAGTTCCTACAGAAACATTTTAGTTTAGACTCAAAATCTCCACAAATGAGGAGTTTTGATCATTAGTGATTGTTTGGATCACGTCTGTATTTTCACTTTGTTTGGACGTTTGAGGAAATTCTTATGAATCAAACCTACAATCCTTCATATTTATGAAAAGACTCATCAGGATCGATGAATATGAGTCCCTCCAGTGATCAAACCTGTGAATCAACATTTAAAGATTCTGCTCTTTGAAGACTCTGCTGGTCGTGTTTAACGCCAAAATGTTATGTTGTCATGTAGTTTACTAAATCTTTTTGTTACAAATGAAGGAAATAGTTGAATAAATTATTAAAGTACCTATAAGTAATAAGTACACTTAAACTAATGACTATTTCCTTTGCTGGGGGTAAAAAATGGAATTCGTTGGATAATGACCTGAAAGAATGTTTGTTTAAGAACAAAACGATTGATTTGTATGATGTAAATATTGTGTTCCTGTTTGTATTATTGTTTTTATTTTGTGTTTGTTTTGATTCTGCCCTCTTATTTATTCTCTGTTTGTATCACATGAAATAATAAGAGTTTTGAAGGGATTGATAAGACTTGCTCTTCATCATAGTCCTGTTCTGAAGTGGACTGTATGGAAATAAAGACAAAGATCTAAACTTGTCCTGATTACAACTAACAATCTTAATTTCACTGTTTGCATCTTTACAAACAAACTTTTGAACATGTTGTCAAACATTTTGTGCGTCCATTTCAAATATATTTGTTATTGTGTTTCGTCCATAAACTATTCAACCTTAGAGTATTATTGTCAGAGGAAAATAAAAGGAAGCTACTCTAATTTATCACGTGTTGTCATATTTGAATCTATTTATGACAAAAACTTTTTATTGGGTATTTCATCTTGAGTAAAAAAGTGATGATGTAACTTTTTATAGCAGAAATGTTCTAGAGTTAAAGGAGAACCTGGTAATACACCAGAGAAAGAGGTTTTTCTGTGAGAAAGTGGCTCTTCTGCAGGTTTTCTACATGTTCTGCAGCTTACGCTGATCGTTTTGACAAACGCCGCAGCAGAGGAGAAAACTTTAATTCCGTAGTGTGAATGCTCCAAAAAGATTGAATCCAGCAGATCCGGTTTCATGTTCAGCACTTTGGTCGCCTCTGCTTTTGAAATTGGAATATAAATAATACATTGATTGATTGATCGATTGATTGAACCAAAAACCCCGATAACAGGAGCCAGCCGAGGCTTTGGTTCTACAGCGCCCCCCAGTGTTCTCCTGCAGGAGTAAACCTGCGCCTCCTCACCCCAGAGGTCCTCCTCCCGGCTGAAGTCCTCTTTGATGGGCGTGGTGACGATTTTAGGAATGGGGGAGGCGGCGGCCGTGGTGGAATCTCTGCTCGCTTCATCGTCATCATCGATCCCTTCAGAGGAACAGAAAAATGACAAAACAAAGGATTTCTCTTTTTAAAACATTCCTCAGATTTAGACTTCCTCTGAAATGTTTTTCCTCTAAACTCTGACTTTTCCTCCCACTCATGAACTCATGATATCTTTTGGTTTTAATTTTAGTGAAAAAGTCAGAAACAGAGAAAAAAGTTGATTTCTCCTTTTTAGTGCCGGTTATTTTAAACTGATTTTCTGACGTTTTTATGCAGAATAAAAAGTCAAAGAGGAAAAACTAAAGTTCATTCAACACCAAATTACCAACATGTTTATCAATGGAATTCAAATTAAACCACAAAAGTGTTTTCTTGTTTTTCTGAACAAAGACAACATGCAGGTGAATGCAGAGAAATGAAAACATGCTTCTGCTTTCAGGATTGTTGGAGTTCCGGACCATCTCCAGAGGAACTCTTGGTCTCTAACTTCCATTCGAGTCTCTAACTTCCACTCAGGTCCTCTTTGGTGGAAGGACCTGCAGCTTCTTTCTTCCTGAAATGCTGCAGACTTTTTTCCTGGTTTGAGTCAGTCCTCTGTGACCTGGACCTCCATTCCACTGAAGGAACCTGAAGACCAGGAACCCTAAACTGCTCTCAGCTGAACTTATCAGAGGAACCCGATCATCAGATGATCCGGTTCAGGTCTGTGGGTCTCTGCAGAACACTCATCTTTATTTCCTCTGTGAGTTCTGACCACCTCCTGAAGGTCCACTTCACCAACACTGTCAGAACACCACAGGGTTCTCCAGAACACCAACAGTACAGACCAGAATGATGATCCGCTTCATGTTTGAGGCTGGACCACAGACCAGAGAAACTTTGAGGATTCTTTGAGAAAACGGCTGGATGAGTTTTAAACAAACTCAGAAAACTTCATGTTCTCGAGACTCACAGAATAACTTCTTATTATCAATAAAATAAGCAATATATAATTTAAAACGATAATTTAAAAAAATGGCTTTAAGTCTTCCCAACAGACTTCAAGCCCTTTCTTTTAGGTCTACATGAGGTCTACATCAGGTCTACATCAGGTCTACATCAGGTCTACATGAGGTCTACATGAGGTTTACATCAGGTCTACATCAGGTCTACATCAGGTCTACATGAGGTCTACATCAGGTGTAAATCAGGTCTAAATCAGGTCTACATCGGTCTACATAGGGCGACAGTGGCTCAGGTGGTAGAGCGGGTCGGCCAATGATCGAAGGATAGGCGGTTCGATTCCGGCTCCCGCCAGTCAAGTGTCGTTGTGTCCTTGGGCAAGACTCTTAACCCTGCTTGCCTCCAGTGTGGCTCCACTGGTGTGTGAATGCGTATGAATGTTCCGGTGATGGTCAGAGGGGCCGTAGGCGCATACTGGCAGCCACGCCTCTGTCAGCCTGCCCCAGGGCAGCTGTGGCTACAGTAGTAGCTTACCGTCACCAAGTATGAATGAGGTGTGAATGAATAATGGATATAAAATGTAAGCGCTTTGAGTGTCCTGAAAAGCACAGATAAATCTAATCCATTATTACATGATATCTACATGAGGTCTACATCAGGTCTATATCAGGTCTACATGAGGTCTATATCAGGTCTACATGAGGTCTATATGAGGTCTACATGAGGTTTAAAGAAGGTCAACCAAAGGTCTAAATTCTGTCCACAGAAGGTCCAGAGAAGCTCTACAGAAAGTCTATTGAAGGTTTACACAAATGTTCTAGAGCAGTTCCAGAGGTCAATGACAGTGACTACCGTCTGGCAGCCAGTGCTGCACAAACACTCACAGGTTGTCGTCAGAGTTAAAGGCGGCGGCGGCGGGTTTTTATGTGACAGAGAAGGTGTGGGCGGGGCCACGATGCCGTCCAACATCAGAGCGGGTCAGAAGACAAAGGAGAAGATAGAAATGTTATTCTCTGACAGAAATCACTTTGCTGCTGGTCGAAGCCACAAAACTGGAAGAAAAAAGATAAACTTGGATCAGCTGACATCTAAAGCAGGACGACGACAGACTGGACTGAGACGGACAAACCACAGACAGATCCACGCAGACCTGGAGGTCTGTCCTCACCTGCTCTGAACGCTCTGTCAGGATCTAGCAATAACTGTCTTCACTGAAGCAGCAGAGAGTGAAACATGGGCACAGGAAACGGAGTTTGAACATTTCCAAAAGCCTTTAGAGATCTGCTGGTTTCAATATTTAACCAAGAGACTGATCTGTAGTTTGATCTGTAGTTTGATCAGTAGATTGATGTGAGGACATGTTCTATCTACTTACAGGTCTGATGCTCATCCTCACGTTCCTGTCTGACCTTTCATTTCCTCAGATTCACTAACGTGGGAGCGAGTCTTTGACTGGACGATGCTACTTTGCTGTTCCTGTTTTGACCAACAGGAAACTCTAACCGTCAGAGTCTGGTTGGTGAGTCCGCTCGGATCTGGGTGTTCTGCACTCGGACTCAGACTCATGCCGAGATCCAGATCCACATCACTCAGAATACGGTTTGTCTAAAGGTGTGAGTCAGTCCCCCCCCCCCAATTAAAAAAAAACACAAATTTTAAACAAGATGGAGCCACGCCCCCACAAGCCCTTCTGCTCTCATTCCTGGTGGATCTACACCATTCACTGTATCTGAGAACTGGACAGGCTATCCCGCCCCCCCGGCATTCCAAACAGGAAGTGGCTCCAAGAAGCCAAAATCGACTTCTATGTAGAAATGACCAGCTGTTGCTGTCATTCCATTGGTCAGAATCAACACTCTGACTCTGAGGCCTTTTAACATCTGACTGATAATCCTCTTTTTTCTGTAGTTAAAATTATTCAAGTTATAAACTGACCAATCACATGCCTCAATGAAAGTGGGTGGAGCCACTGGCCCCCCATGTCCAACATTTAAAACGTTGGATTGACAGAATGTGTCGCCGCCCAATTTCAAATGGTAGGGGCGTGGCCTTCCAACAAGCACTGATTGGTGCGAGTGGTTTCCATAGAAACTCAGACCTCTCAATCAGCCAATCACTGCTCCCGGATGTCGTCTGGCTCCAACATGGTAGCATCTCTTTTGGAAAAAATGCAGACTAGGCTGGTTTTCATTCCCTCAGTCCAGTTCACAGATACAGTCAATGGTTTAAACGACTGGAAGGAATGCACACTGCCACCTGCTGGATAAGCAGGGAGAAGTTCTGATCTAATCAGATCCGGTTTGAATCCGTGGTTCTGCTGGTAGCTCTGAGAACACGGCCCGCTCTGATTGGTTAGTGGTCCAGATAGACCTCCCACTGAACTTCATTATGATGTCATTCCCCCTGACAGTATATCCCTGCTGACAGTATATCCCTCTTGACAGTATATTCCTCTTGACAGTATATTCCTGCTGACAGTATATCCCTGCTGACTGTATATCCCTGCTGACAGTATATCCCTCTTGACAGTATATCCCTGCTGACAGTATATCCCTCCTGACAGTATATCCCTCCTGACAGTATATCCCTCCTGACAGTATATCCCTCCTGACAGTATATCCCTCCTGACAGTATATCCCTGCTGACAGTATATCCTACAGCTGACAGTATATCCCTGCTGACAGTATATCCCTCTTGACAGTATATACCTCCTGACAGTATATCCCTCTTGACAGTATATCCCTGCTGACAGTATATCCCTCTTGACAGTATATCCCTCTTGACAGTATATACGTCCTGACAGTATATCCCTCTTGACAGTATATCCCTGCTGACAGTATATCCTACAGCTGACAGTATATCCCTGCTGACAGTATATCCCTCTTGACAGTATATCCCTGCTGACAGTATATCCTACAGCTGACAGTTTATCCCTCTTGACAGTATATCCTTCGTGACCATACAGTATATCCCTGCTGACAGTATATACCTCCTGACAGTATATCCCTCCTGACAGAATATCCGTCCTGACAGTATATCCCTCCTGACAGTATATACCTCCTGACAGTATATCCCTCCTGACAGAATATCCGTCCTGACAGTATATCTCTCTTGACAGTATATATCCGCTGCTGACAGTATATCCCTGCTGACAGTATATACCTCCAGACAGTATATCCCTGCTGACAGTATATCCTACAGCTGACAGTATATCCCTGCTGACAGTATATCCGTCCTGATAGTATAATTCAATTCAATTCAATCTTATTTATATAGCCCAAAATCACAAAAGAATTTGCCTCATTGGGCCACAGTATATCCCTCCTGACAGTATATCCTACAGCTGACAGTATATCCCTCCTGACAGTATATCCTACAGCTGACAGTATATCCCTCTTGACAGTATATCCCTCCTGACAGTATATCCCTGCTGACAGTATATCCTACAGCTGACAGTATATCCCTCCTGACAGTATATCCCTCTTGACAGTATATCCTACAGCTGACAGTATATCCCTCTTGACAGTATATCCCTCCTGACAGTATATCCCTCCTGACAGTATATCCCTCCTGACAGTATATCCTACAGCTGACAGTATATCCCTCTTGACAGTATATCCCTCCTGACAGTATATCCCAACTGACAGTATATCCCTCTTGACAGTATATACCTCCTGACAGTATATCCCAACTGACAGTATATCCCTCTTGACAGTATATACCTCCTGACAGTATATCCCTGCTGACAGTATATCCGTCCTGACAGTATATCCTACAGCTGACCTCGGTGTCTCTGTCCTCATCAGTTCTGGGGGCGAGGGGGGGTCCACGCTCCTCCTCTGTACCTACCAGCCGTGGCAGCAGGCTGCGTCCGAGCTCGTGGTGGCGGCGTGCAGAGGGGGGAGG
>NC_050525.1:29937805-29948649 GCF_002922805.2 Oryzias melastigma
GAGAAAATCAAACTTTTTACCAATATTTTGCTCCGGAGGATTCATAGATCACACAGGCCCGTTCAGTGTAATGTCAGAAGATAAACGTAGATAAAGAAGATCCAAAAGTTTTTGAAAGCAAATATAATATATTTTAATTTGTATATTATGAAACTTATGCTTAAAACTTGACATTTTGGTTACAATTTAAAACATTTGATCTCAAAACTGACTTTTGTTCACATCATGGTGGCAGAAAAATGACGTCAGACTGACAGCTGGGTGAACACAGAGATACTGCGGATCAGGAATGGATGGAAATATCATTCCCAACAGGATCCAACTCCATCATGAAAAACACTCAAATCCCTGAAATGAGAAAGTGTTTCATCCCCCCGTCCTGCAGAAATGGAACCAAAGGAAGTGAAGTTATCAAAAGACAGAAAGCTGTGACACTTCCAGACGAGCAGGAAGATAAAGATGAAAAAAGAATCAAAGAAACTCAAAACGAAGACAAAGAAAGTCAAGGAGAGAAAAGAGAAAAGTGATCCAGGAAGGAGCAGAAAACGATCATTTGGAGATTATTGGTGTTGACACCGCTCCATGGTGACGTGTTTTTATCCCATAAGTTATTTATTTTTGTTTCTTTGTCTTCCTCAGTAAAACCTTTACAGAAAAGACAGAAGATCGTCGACTAGAACAGGAGTGGAGAACAAATCAGCACCTTCAAATATTCAGTTTGTCTTTGGGGTCAAATCAGGATCTGCTTAAAGTGAACGAAAAAACAGATTTTAAATGTAAAAATCACATTGAAAATTAAAAAAATTTAAATTTGAAGCTTGAATTTAAAAAAAAATAAAACTGTTACCAATTAAAATCAAAGTTTATTTGTACTTTCAACTTTCCTTGTTTCCGTTTCTCATTCTTTTCTTTCAGTTTTCTGTTTTCAGTTTCAATTCAGATTGTGGAGTTTTTGCTGCTGAGCTGATCCTAATTTTACAGGGGGGCGGGGCTTTGAGCTCATTGGCTACTGGGACATGTTTCCCATGATTCCCAAAGAGGTAACGGTGATGTGACGTCTTTTCTGCTGCAGAACGTTGTCTGTTTTCAAGTGTCAAATGTAGTTTTTTTCAAATTCCTTCAAGTTTTAAATTTGTATTTTTGAGTTTAAAACTGCATTCAAATTTTGGATTATTTTTTTAATTGAGAATCTTTTTGTTCGTTCTCTTCGATCCTGATTCGACCCCATAGGTTTCATGTCTCTGTGATCTCTCAGAGCGTCTCCAGCGGTGCAGACCTTCTCTGGACAGGAAGGATTTCACTTACCAGAACCACTGCTGAGGTTCAGAATGCTGCGTCTGCCACAGGCCGGCAGCAGAACCGGACTCACTCGGCTCGGATGAACCCGATCACGAAAGGTTTGATCAGACCTCTGAGATGTTCAGTTTTGATGGTTTGAGTTTCATTAAATGGATTCTAAAACATCAAAAGAGAACATCTGATAACCCCCCCCACCCGTCTGTGGTCATGCTGAGCCCATCAGGTTCTGTTGTCTGAACAGAACCCGCCTCCTCCAGTAATCAGGGCCCATTGGAACCAGAGCCGCTCACACCGGCGCTGCAGTGATCCGCTCATTCATCTCAGTGAATGGAGGATGCAGCTGGACTCTNNNNGGGGGGGGGGGGGGTCTGGGCATCTTTATTCTGCACTGATGCATTATGGGCGGCTGGCTCTGGTCCCGGTTGGTTTAGGAACCAAATTCCTTCTTCCATGTGGAGCGGGGATCGGTCAGGAGAGCGTTCCTCTGCTGATCCAAAACCGTTCAAAGTTCCTCTCTCTGCTGTTTTTATGGATCAGACAGAGTCCAAGTTCTGACCCAAAACCACCTCTGACTGCTCTGTCTTAGAACTTATTGACCCGGTTAATCAAAAGCTGATTCTGACTCAAACGGAGGACAGACGGTCCGACAGCTTCTGGAGAACTCAGCATCACTATGATGTTGTTGCTCCTGCAGCTCCAGGACTGAGCAGCAGGGGGCAGTGTTGGCTGAGACCGACTGAAAACACCTGAGGTTTATTTTCATCTCATTTCACGCCTGCAGAGCTGAGAAAACAGAAAACCACATTTTTAACTCATGACTGTTTTTAGTTGGAAGGAAAACTGTGAAAAAGACCCCCCCCCCCCCCATAAAACCTGTTAGATCTGTTAATAACATTCCTGGGTTTGTTCCATCAGCAGACTGTATAAACACAAGTGGGAACTTTTAATTTCATCTGTTTAGTTTAAACTGTAAATGTGTGTTTGTTGGGGGGGGGGGGTATGATTTATTGAGAATCTTCATGAAAAGGAGGATTCAGATGAAAGTTCATAACATCTCCAGGAAAAACGACCGGCGAGAAAATGACAGAAACCATCCAAAAGAAAGAAGAGAAAAACTCTGGAACTGAATCTGAGTCTGCAGTCAGTCTAACATTCGGCTAAACTTGGTTACCATCTACCCCCCCCCATGACTCACCCAGTTGATGAGGATGTACCGTGGCAGGGCGGCGTTGGGTTCCTTCAGGCTGCAGAAGCCGTACATCACCCTGGTGCTGTCAAAGGTCAGCGCGATCTCTGCCAGGCCCCCCCCTGCAGGACAGAAAGGTCAGTCCGGAGGTTCTGCTGGGGTTCTGCTCAACAGATCCTAAACTCTGAGCCATTTGAAATAAAAGTTTCTGAAAGTTTAGTTTTGGAGGTGAAACATTTCACTCTAACCCTGTTCCCCCTGCAGACCAGAACCTTACGTTTACCAGAGGTCAGAACCCCCCAAAAACACAGACCCTCCCAGACTGCACTGGGGTGGACGCTCATCCGGCAGGAACAGAACTGTGTGAAGGTCTTTGTTGCGTCTTTGGGTTCAGATCAGTGAGAACTAGAAGTTCTCCGTCCTCCTTCTGCTTTGGTCTTCTCTCATCTGGGGGCGCCATGGTCCAAAATGACCTCTGACCCAGACGGGTAAAGGCTGGAAGAAGAGAAGCAGCTGATCGTTTGAGGACAGAACACAGACCAGAATCCTGCTGAGGATTCATGAGAAGAAAGACACCAAACCAGAGAGGAGCGTCTGCAGATGGAGAAGAGCAGCAGATCCCAGAACAACTCCCAAACAGGAAGTCCACGGAGGTTCTGGATAGATCAGAGTTACTGTTGATGAACACAGGGGTGGAGGGCTGATGGTGTGGGCCTTTGTGCAGGTGTCAGAGTTTCAGAGAGTCGGGTCCTTTAGCCACACCCTCCTGTGATGGAGCAGGGATTCAGAGGGGAGGAGCTTTCCTCCGCAGTCTCGTCTTTGTTCTCCTGAATCAATGTGTCTGTTTGAAGGATGTGGATCGACATGTGGACCAGAACCAGAACCCCCAGACTGATCAAGATACTGGGATCAGACATTTCAAAGAAAGAAGATTTTAAGTCCAGATGTTATGATTCGACTTCATGTGGAGCAGCAGCTTCACAGACGTTCCTCAGTGTAGGAGCTCCAACCACAGGAATCGCTGGAAAATTCTGGGATTCCTGTCCTAAACCCTTCCTGATGCCAGCCGGGCCTTCAGGTTAGAGTCCCATCTGAGCCGCTGAGAGGGGGAAGCGGAGTCTGCGGTTCCTTTAAGTTCCTCACATCCAGCAGAACCGGAGGACCGGAAAGCTGCTGGAACAGATGATCCGAGCGGACGTTTGCTAATTTATGTGGAAGCCTTCACACAACTCAAGCTGTGAAATCACGAGGAGACCTGAGCCGCATTCACACCAACACAAACACCTACCTCCAGATCCCGCCAGCACCAGGTCGTTGTTGTCATCCTCATACGTGTACAAGGCCCTGCAGAGAGAGGAGGGGGGTCAACAGAGCGGCCCCCATGAGATGATGAGACCAGATCATTGGATAAACGATCCTGGTGTGTCTGTGAGTGTGTGTGTAACGTTCATTGGGATATTTCAGGGGGGGGGGGTCTGCTATACATTTATATTCTTGACAATCCTGTTTCATTATGAACTGTGTTCACGCACACATTCACACATTAACACACATTCACGCATAAACACACATTCACGCATAAACACACATTCACGCATAAACACACATAAACACATAAACACACATAAACACATAAACACACATAAACACACATTCACACATTAACACACATAAACACACATTCACACATTAACACACATAAACACACATTCACACATTAACACACATAAACACATAAACACACATAAACACACATAAACACATAAACACACATAAACACATAAACACACATAAACACACATTCACACATAAACACACATAAACACACATTCACACATTAACACACATTCACACATAAACACACATTCACACATAAACACACATAAACACACATACACACATAAACACACATTCACACATTAACACACATAAACACACATACACACATAAACACACATTCACACATTAACACACATAAACACACATTCACACATAAACACACATTCACACATTAACACACATAAACACACATTCACACATAAACACGCATAAACACACATTCACGCATAAACACATTCACACATAAACACACATAAACACACATTCACGCATTAACACACATTCACGCATAAACACACATTCACACATAAACACACATAAACACACATTCACACATAAACACACATTCACGCATAAACACACATTCACACATAAACACACATTCACACATTAACACACATAAACACACATTCACGCATTAACACAAATTCACACAAAGGCATTGATCTCAGCGTGTGGCGATACATAGAATTAAACACAGATCAATGAATGATGATGAAACGTTGAATCACAGAATCTCATAGGAGTAAACGGACCGGACAAGAGAAACCACTAAAACTGAATGAAACCGTTCCTGAGTCTTGAACCAGGACCAATCAGCAGCAGCCTCAGAAGACAGATAATAGTTGATGCTTGTGAAGTCTAGCAGCTCAGCACTAAAATGAAGTCCAGAGAGGGTGAGGCTGAAGTCAGAAGAGTTTCAGTCTGAACGTCCCTCCTGGAGCTGTTCCTGAATTAAAAGAGATTCTCTGCAAGTGAAGCTATAATGTGAAAAACCCAGCATGACCTCGACATTGGCGACATGAGACTCTGAAGGCCTCAGAACCACAGAACCAGGTGGGTTCCTAAACCAGAGGAGGACCCCCTCAGAACAGCTCTGGTCTCTGCCCAGAGACATGAAGAAACATCTGAAACGGACACGAGAATCAGAGGAACCGCCGTCCTGGACTTCATCTGAACATGTTTGTAGAAGATGGAAACGATCCATCAGCAACAACAGCTGGAGTTCCTGAACGTGTTCTGTCCTCAGAGCAAACAGAACCAACTAGTACAGTAGCAGGACAGAACCACGGTCAGCAGATCTGTGCAGGAACATCGAGGATTTCAGAGTGTAAACAGAAATAAATCTGGTCTTCTTGAAACCCTGACTGATGGTTTTCATCCCTTCCTGCAGTTGTGTCTCCTGGTGCGTCTCTGGTCACCGGTGGATTGTTCTGGTGTTTGTTTGGTCTCTCCTCTTTTCCCTTGAACCTCCTCTTCCTGTTGGATCTTCCGGTTGGTTCCTTGAGTGTTTAGTTCTTGGGGATGTGGTCCTTTGATCAGGTTCCTGTTGGGGTTCAGCCCTTCTAACCCCTCATTACCCCTCTGCTGGGTTTGTTAGCTTTCCAGTTCAGGCTGTTTGTGGTTTTGTTAAAGGTTTGCTCTAAAACATCAACAGTTCCCATGATGCTCTGCTCCCGGTTGGTGACAGTGCTGCTCTGAAACCAGTAATTCTCGACCTTGATCCACCCCCACCCCCGTATTAAACTGTGTGTAGTGGGGATTAGCCTGCGGCTCGCTACATGACCTCATGCTGGTTCAGCTCAAAGCTTTACTTTGGCCGCCGTCTGACTTCCTGCTGACCTAGGCCCCGCCCCCTCCATCCTGTTTCTGCTGAGTCATGGCTCGGTTCTCTTGTCTGCTCACCATCAGTCTCTGTGCCCCCCCAAAAATCCCATCAAGCACTTGGAGCATGAGATGTCAGTGTCCCCGGCCGTACTCCAGGATGTGGGAGGAGTCAGACCCATCAAGAGGTCAGTAAATATGACAGAGCGAGTGACACATCTGTAGGATCTCTCCTGTTTGTCTCCAAAAGGAAACAGCCTGACGCTCCACAGATCCAGATCACGGAGGAAAAACCAAAGGAGTTCCTTAACCGGATCAATCAATCTGTTGATTATTCATCCTCTGACCCTGAAACGGCGAATGTTTGAACGGAGGAGGATGAGGGGCGAGAAAGGATGAACACTGAAGGTCACAGAACAGTTCAGTCATCCAATCAGGACGGAGATGTCTTTGCTGCGGCGTTCCACGTGGTCGAGTGTGAAGGACAGAACGCTCTCTGATCTCAGGGGGAGGAGCCAAGTCTTAACCTGCTGCACTGATGGTCAGCTTGTTAAAGAATCATTTCTGCTTTCCTGACCTCACCTGACATCACCTGAACACCTGACATCACCTGAACACCTGACATCACCTAAACACCTGACATCACCTGAACACCTGACATCACCTGAAGAACTGACATGACCTGAACACCTGACATCACCTGAACGTCTGACATCCACTGATTTCCTGACCTCACCTGACCTCACCTGAACACCTGACATCACCTGAACACCTGACATCACCTGAAGAACTGACCCTACAGCCACATGCTCCATAGCATACAACATGGTTTTAGAAAGCATCAGTTACTTCCCTCCAAAACCCCGAGCTTGATGCAGGTGTTGTTGTTGGGGCAGTTTTCTTTTTTTCTTTGACCTGAGAAAAGCCTTAGATCAGGGGTGTCAAACATATGGCCCGCGGGCCGTATGTTTATGGCCCGCGGGCCGTATGTTTATGGCCCGGGGGCCGTACGTTTATGGCCCACGGGCCATATGTTTGACATCCCTGCCTTATACAGCCAATCAGTATTTCACCGTGTTTGAACGTCTGATCGTGATCAGTAATGATTTTTTTCTTCACTCAAACTGAAAGTCAGAAAAAGCAAATCTGCTGTCGAGTCAAACACGTTTCAGGGAAAACTTCAACATTTCTGAGGGATTCTGAAGGAAATCCTCTGATCCCAGAATCCAACTTTCATCTGTCCCACTAACTCCTGCCAACCTTATCTGTTCTGCATTCTTACACTCAAACCAGTGCATCTGTCGCCATGACAACCTGATGGATGAAATCATCCGAATCTGTGAAACTGTGGAGGTTGGATGAGTTTGTTTGAAGGTTGAAGCTCCTGCAGCTGGAGTCCGTCAGTGCCGGCGCTCTTGAACACTGAGGTTATGAAACACGCCGCACAGAGCTGCTGTCAGGGAGGGGGCAAACAGCAGAGGGCAGCTGAGTCAGCAGATCCACCGGAGCTCTCAGGAAATGATCCAGAACGCCTCCATCATTCAGGATCTAAACTTTAATGTGGAGAAACGTCTCTATCTGGTCTGAAGGTTTCGAGATGGTTCGTTCTGAGACAGGAAGTCTTTATTTATTGTCGGAGGATTACGTTTCTGTTTCCATTTATATCTGAGCTGAGATTTCGGCACACAGCCGTCATCCTCTCACTGCTGGATTCTCAGCTCTCTGGGTTCTGGTTCGGGCCGAGTTCCTCCCTGATGCTGGAGGGGTTCTGGGAGATGCTCCTCTCCGGTGGTGGAGCTGTTTCAGAGGAACACCTGGGAGCGTTGTTTGGTTTGAACGTTGATTCTCCTCGCAGAATCTCCTCATGAAAGAGCTGAAGACCTTCTGTGGAATGAACCAAAGCGCTCACAGAAACACGTCTTCTTTTCTCCTCAGGGGCAGAATGAAGGAGGAGCCAAAGCTGAGAGGTTTTGGCTGCATGATCACACGGTTCATCCACGACTCACAGGCAGACTTTCCGCTGACTTCCACAGAAGTTGGTTTCTGCTTCAAACTCTGATGACCTCATCCGCCTGAAGCAGGCGCCACTCCATCCCTGCAGCCTCAGCGGAGGACGCCGCTGCTGCTCCTGACCTTCAGAGCTCAAACTGTGAATCTCAAACAAAGATGGCGGCCTGCAGGGAGCAGAACAGCAGCAAACGTCGAAATGTCCCGCTTCTGCTGCAGGATCTGAACTGCACTTTAGATGCTGGAGCAGAGTGACCCCCCCACTACCACTATGAAGGGGGGGGGGGCGTCAGCACTGTGCTTCCAGGAGAAGAGGGGGGCGTGGCCTCTCAGCATTTCCATCAAAAGAACAAATCTAATGTTTCATTTTGGAATATTTAGACTTGAAAAAACAGGATTTCAGACCCGACTGCGTCTCTAAGAAACCTTCATGGGAAATGAGATGGATTGCTGGAAGCTTTCCTAAAACTCGGTGGCCCTGTGGTAGAGTGTCCATCCTCAGACGGGAAGGAGTTCAAATCCCAGCCGAGTCACACCAAAGACTCTAAAAATGGGACCCATTTCCCCCCTGCTTGACACTCTACATTATGGTTGGATTGGGTTGTTAAACCAGCGGCTGCGTCTGCAGCTCACCGCTCCCCCAGGGGACGAGTTAAATGTGGAGAACTCACTTCAAACACCTCACAGCCAATGGGACTTCAACGTTACATTATGGGATTCCTCTCTGGTAAAGACGTGTTTGGACAAACGGCTGCAGATCAGACCGATGCTCCAACAGAGACGTCTGTGTTCCCTCCAAACAAAACCTGAGCTTTTACAGACCAAACCCCCCAGTGGACCGCTGAGGAGGGTCGGTGGGGGCACCACCCCCACATCCTGCACCCCTCTATACACACTCACAATTCTACTGCCACTCTTAGTTCACTCCGCCCCAAAATGCTTCACGCTGAGGACGGCTCGCCACAGGGACCCCACGAGGCAGAAAAACACACACATATTCGTACACACACATTCATGCACACAGATTCATGCACACCCCCATTCATGCACACCCACATTTGTGCATGTGTGTGTGCACGTTCATCCTCACACTGGCAGTGAAGTAGGTCAGTCGGCGTGCAGCTGAAAGCGCTCAGAAGCACACGGAGCAAATTACAACGCATCAGAGCGGCGGCGGCGAACGCAGCGGCAGAACACACGGGATCCGTCGCTGCATCCAGTTTATGGGATAAACTGCAGAGAGATGTGATTTTTCCTGAGACTCCAATGCAGGAAAAACATTTTTCCTGCTGTACTCCAGGCTCTACAGAGTAATTTTAACCCCCCCCCCTAAACAGCACAGATGAAGGTTGACCCGTTGTTGCCTAACAACCATCAGGAAACACTCTGGAGGCGTTTTACCTGCGACTGTTTTGGTTTAAAGGATTTATCTTTAATGAATCGTAGAAAGTTTAAGATTCTGTTCAACATTAAAACAGAATTTAGGAAAATTATTTAAAAATGGATCTTCTGTGATCTGAACAAATAATATTTAAACCACGTCTGAACATGAGTGTTACAGAGATGCAGCCAGGAGGACACGCCCCCTCCGGATCACCTGTACAGTCAGGTGTGCGTGTTCAGAGAACTCTGGTGCCGCACGGACCACTAAACGCACCGATTGATCCTCCAGATCTGGAACGCTGTTGAACCCCCCAAATGAAACCACAACATGACGGGCCAACATGGCGGCCGTCTGCCAGACACCCGGAGGTCGTCTGAAGACGTTTGGTCTTCATGGCGTCGTGTGAATCGATGTCACATCACTGAACGGTTGCTGTGACAGCGTCCGTTTCCGTTTCCGCCTCATTCACGTCTTCAGGTGCTCCTGATTTCCTTTAACTCAACGTCTCCACATTCCAGAGGCTTTGACCCCGCCCCCGAGGTCATGAGGTCATGCTGCAGGCAGCCTCGCAGTGTTTGTGCTGCAGACGGACCTTGTCCTGACCCACAGAGGACCAACTGCGCTCCGGGATGTTGACTGACGTTGTGTTTGTGCGCATTCCTGCCTGATTGTGTAACTGTTGTTTCTGCCAGTGAAATGTCTGGCATCCTGTGGGAAACGCTGGAGCTCGGAGAGCCAAAACCTGGACTTCAGGACAGTGGCTTCTGGTTCCTGCAGGAGCGCTGCACTCCTGGATCAGGTTTTTGGGTTCAGGTTACAGATCGGTCAGGAATGAGGCGTCTCTGAGGTCGCCGAACAAACGCCGTATATCCTCACAAAGGACACGGATGTGAGCGCTGCAGGTTTATTTCCAGGTTAAAGCCCACAGAGCGACATGTTTGCTCCAAAGCAGCAGCGGTATATGTGAGGGGGCGGAGTCAGAGGCTGGAGGTCGACAGCAGCTTCACCTGCAGGCTCCGGGTGGAGGACTGCAGGACTGAAGTGGTTATGGACGACAAACGTGTCTGATACTGTAACCTCAAGGTCTGCAGGGAAGAGTCCAGATTAGTTTGTCTCAGAATTCAACACCATCGTTTCCTGTTGCAGCTAAACGCAAAAATAAAACACTAAGGAAAATATTATTAATGATAAAATCATTGGAAAAAGCTCAAATGAAAAATGATGAAAATGTGTGACGGGAACAGCGCCACCTTCCTTCTAAATGTCTCTGAACATTCAGAAACGCTAACGGAACAAAACCTCAAAAACTGAACGGCATCAACAGAGAAGGCTCCAGAAAAGCCTCCTTCCCGCCGCCAACCTGTCCGCCTCACGGCTGTTATCTCGCCATGCAAGACGGCGAGGAGCTGCGATGAGCAACGGCAGATGCAGGATCCCTGACGCCGCCCAGAGAGGATCCCAAACACCACCCCCACCTTCAGAGAGGATCCCAACACTACCCCCACCTTCAGAGAGGATCCCTGA
>NC_050525.1:29952658-29965094 GCF_002922805.2 Oryzias melastigma
TCCATTTGAAGTTAAACCTCTGCTGGAGGTTTGTCTGACTCCTGTGAGGAGGTGCTGGAGAACAGAGTCTGTCCGGCTGATGGCGTGATGTCAGAAGCCCCGCCCCTCGCTGGAGTTCTCAGCGGGGAGGAAAAGACCTTTAAGTGCGGACTCCTCACCGGGATAAGAACGCTTCCTGCTGCTGCCAAAGCAAACGGATCTGGAAAGTGTCCGCGGGTCGATTCTGGAGCACAGAGCCGCGCTTCAATGGCGGGGGAGGGGGGCTTCAGGACTCTGCAGGACGGATGCGGCGAGCAAAGGAGCGGGCACCACAGAAAACAAACCCATGTTTGTAAATGCTATGCAGAGGGAAAGGTCAGAGTCTGGGCTCTGCAGGACGCCGGCGTCCGTATCGATCTGAGACTGGAGGACGCACGATTCAAGATAGAAAGGTTCTGAAGAACACAGGCCTGGACCGGTCTGGGTCGATACAGACACTGAAGGCAGAAGGAAGCCGAATCACTGAGTATAGAACTGGACACACTGTCCCCGCCCCCTACTGTTCCAAACAGGAAGTGGCTCCAGGAAGTCCGAATCTCACTTCTATAGAGAAACAAACAGCTGCTATCATTCTATTGGTCAACATTCTGGATCCGATACTTTTTAACGTCTTCTTACTAATCCTGTTTTT
This sequence comes from Oryzias melastigma, assembly GCF_002922805.2. Taxonomy (NCBI): domain Eukaryota; kingdom Metazoa; phylum Chordata; class Actinopteri; order Beloniformes; family Adrianichthyidae; genus Oryzias; species Oryzias melastigma. Next base: position 29,953,329 of record NC_050525.1, read on the forward strand.
TTTCAGGATATTTTTTCCTTATCACCAGTTAGTAAGAGTTATAAACCGACCAATCAGAAGCCTCAGTAAAAGCATGTGGTGTGGCTGGCCCAACCCCCGACGTTTGATTGACAGTAACTCACAAACCGCTTTCAGTAGAAGGGGTGTGGCTTGACCTAACCCCTGATTGGTGAGAGTGTTGCCATGTTGGACCAATCACCACTAATGTCATCTGGTTCCAACATGGCGGCGTCTTTATCACATAAAAATGGCCTGAATTGACTTCCTTTGGTTGGAACCAGAGGTAAGGCATTTTCTATAGATGATGTCACAGCTGCTCTGTCCATCTCTTTATACTGTCAATGAGCAGAACCAGCGTAAAGCTCCGCCCCTGCAGCTTCAAAGCAAAAAACTACAAACCAGTCATGTTTCCACAGACCAGCTCCTTCTAACGGCGCGTCTACTCTCGAGCTGAAGCGGACGTCACGTTTACTCGTTATCTGAACAAAGATTGACATCAGAGTTTAGATTACTGAGTAGAAACCGTCTCTACTGCACATTCACACGTTCATCTCTGACAGCCGCCACTGGGGGCAGCATAGATCACATGAAGAGGAGCGACCACACTGAGACTCCGCCCACAGTTTTCATGCTCCATGCCCCGCCCCCATCACTAGTCACATTAAACAACATTTCTGTTCATTATAGACAATCGTTTGAAAAACATGAATCAATAAAGTTTTGTCAGGACTGCTGTTTTAAATAAACTGAGTTTGATTCAAATCTCTGGACTGTTGGTCAGTAGATGACCAGAGAATCTCCATCACATCAAAGGGGTGGAGCTAAGGACAGAAGTGGGAGTGTTTTCCTTTCAGCTGAAGGTCCCAGAACTTTGGAAACACGTAGATTCATCCTGAGCCTCTCGGTGGAGTCCGGAAGAACGTTCCTCCATGTCTCCACAGCAGGAACATGTGTTACAGTTTTACCTCTCAGAGAGCAAAGGAGACGCAGAGAGAGACGGTGGAACAACGAAAATCTGTTCAGGAGGAGAAAAAGTCATGGAAGACTTCTCCGTTTTTATCTGACAATCACAGGCGTCACGCTCCACCACAGCCCCATTAAGACTGCCTCTGCTGTCCTGGAATTCAGATCACTTCAAAGTCTCCCTGATTCCCTCAGAGATCCGGTCCACGAGTCTGTTCTCAGCATCCGCAGGAGAGTCCGAGCTTTTTACCGGACGGGATCGACCAGGAGAACCGAGGAGATTTGAACCCGTTTACCAGAAGAACTGAACGTCATCTGGCACTGACTGGATCATCTGTCAGTGACCGACTTCCTGTTCTATCTGGTCTGTTTGTGATGAGTGGCTCAGTTTCTCTGACTGACATCTGATCCAGGTCTGTTGACCTCCAGGGTCCTCCAGACCTCCAGAAGTCCCCAGACCTCCAGGAGTCCCCAGACCTCCAGGAGCCTCCAGATCTTCAGGAGCTCCAGGATCCCCCAGACTTCCAGGAGTCCCCAGACCTCCAGAAGTCCCCAGACCTCCAGGAGTCCCCAGACTTCCAGGAGCCCCTAGACCTCCACTGGGATCAGGAGCTTCCCCAGAGGAGCAGACGTGGTCTGGACCCACACATCTCAGACTCTGCCGGCCTCAGCTGACGAGTCCGAAGATGAAACTGAAGCGGATCAAGGAGAGGACCGTGGACTCGTGAGGCGTCTGAGGAAACCTCAAACCGTCTGGATTTGAGTCCTCCAGAAAATGAAACCAAATCCGTTTCTGACTGAAGGAAACGTTTTTAATATCCAAACATTCATGGAAGGACGCTAACAGCAAATGTGGGCGTGTCCCAGGCGTGTTTCTTTGTCCCGCCCCCGCCTGATGTTAGCCTGTGGTCGTGCTGTGTGAAAGCTGCGAGGGGGCGGGGCCATGGCAGAACCAGGTTTGAAGGTGAGGAATCCAGGTGGAAGTCCTGACCTCATTCAGATGGACCCGGGCATATCTGACCCGGTTCAGGCCCAACAGAACCCGGCGATGAAAGCTCCAGAGGAATGAAAGCAGCTTCACAGAAAGGAGGAAGAAGGAGATGAAGAGCGACACATCCGTAAAGCAGAGACGAGCTCCTGGAGGAGATCTCTGCTGGAACACGTGGGAGGATCATTTAGAGATCTGCTGAGTGGGAGGAACCGCTCCAGAATACCAGAATCCGATCCTTCATCAGCCTTTCATCAGCAGAGCTTCACTTTAACGCATCAACAACAGGAAATCTGGTTTTCATCCAGGAAAATCTGGAGAAACGGCAGAAATGAAGACGTTAAAACCTCTCGTCTTATTTACAGTTTAGTTCTACTTATCTGTTCATTTCTTCATGATGAAAATAGTCTTTAGAAAACAAGTCAATAATTCTAAACATTTTAAAAATGATCTTTAAATTAAAATAATTAACCAGTGAGGAAGCAGAAATCAAGAACTAGAACAAAAATCTAATAACTAAAACATGTTTTCTCAAAATAAGATTATTTTGATCCTGAAAAACTTTCTTGATAAGATCAACGGTTCAGTTTATCCAGTTATAATTCTCTTTTGTCCACATTTGCTGCATTACTTCAACAGCAGAAATGCATCTGATTTATTTAAAGATTTGTTTGATTTATTATTTTTAACTCTCAGAGTTCTTCTTGTAAAATGTTGTTTTCAGGGATTTTTCTGTGAATGTTAAAGTCAACCCCCCCACCCCGGAGAAGCACTGAACTGCAGTCCCATCTGCAACCAGGACACCCCCCAACCCTCACTCAGCTGTGGGGTTGAACCTCCCAGTCTCAGGCAGGACACTCCCCCACCGGGCCGGTGTTTGACTCCTTCGGTTTTCTGCTTGTACAAACGAGGTTAGCTGGTGAAACTACAAACTGTGGCTAACTAGCGTTAGCTTGATGCTAAATCATTTTTTTGGTCTCATTTGGACGCATTTTGGTGAGTTACTTTTGTCAGTAAATACACTATAAAAACGGTCAAACTGCAGCGCAGTAAACGGTCCGATTGTAGCAGTAAAAACAAAAGTTTCCTCCGTGTGTGAACTGTGTTTTCTGCGTGGACTGAAGGTCGGCGCTGTCGCATGTCAGCTTTAGAACAGATCTGGAAATCTGGAGATTGGCGTGATGAACTTATGACGGTCTGTTGTTCTGCATCTCCTCTTCCTGCAGACGTGAAGCTCCTCCCTCCTGAGGGAAGGAAAGCCCGGTTATTCCCGGCGGCAGAGCGGAGCTCACCGGCGGGCAGAAACGGGAGCAGTGTGTGGCGGTTTGAGGAGGAGAAGCCGGGCCTTCTGGGACGTCTGCTGACACAGAAACCAGCAAGGAGGAACAACAGGAAGTCCTCTCCATCCTCAGCGTGGAAGCAGCCGCCAGGCGCCGGGCCAGGACGCCACATGGGGTCCCAGCAGGCTGACAGACGGCGGTGCCGAACACAGACGGACGGATCCTGTTTGTTTCTGTCTTTGTGTTTGCTCTTGTTGACATGGAGGGGGAGGGGCAGCTACCGAATGGCGTCCGTGACGCCCAACCAGGAAGTGAAGGGAATAGTTTGGAGTCAGCAGAGAACATCCGAACACTGCGATGGACCCACGGCACTTCTCCACCTGGATCGACAGCTCGGCGGGCTGGGTTTGGTCTGAGCTTCTTCAGATGAAAGGGACGTTCCTTCAGAGTCAGGATGAGGTCACACTCGGAGGCTCCGCCCATTCATTCATAACAAGGATCTATTAAAAGCTCCTGAAGCTCAAACAACTGAAGAACAGGAATCAAGCTGTCCAAAAGATCCTCTCCAGACTGTCCACATCAGATGAGCCGGTTACAGATGACACACCGGTTCTGGAGGTTCTGGGGAAACGTCTCAGGACATCATAGCTGAAACACAAGTTTCTCCAGGAACACATTATTACAAATGAAAGAAACACGTCCAGATGATATTATGGAACATTCGAAAAACAATTAGTATCTCCCAGAATCCTCAACAGCCAGCAGGAGCTGCAGAACCGAGAGATCCGGACAGCAGAAGAACGGCATGACTTCAACCCCCAAGGTCCAAATCACCAGAAGATCCCGACGACACAGAAACCTGCAGTTATTCATGTCTGGCAGCAGTTTCTGGGGTCAGAATCCAAACTTCATCTGTTTCAGTCCTCCTCTGACTGATCCAGACTCACAAACGGCCCCCCAGACTCAACCACGGCCCCCCAGACTCACACACGGCCCCCCCAGACTCCAGAGAGCGGTCGGATCTCCACCGCTTCCCGTCTGTGATGATGTCACTGTTAGAGACGAGTCAGACCGTTTCCTGCAGAGTCAGGAGCGCCTTCGTCTTTAGAGGACAGCGTTTCCTACAAGTCTCTGCCGGCGCCGGTTCTGATCCAATCTAACCTCCGGTCCGGAAAAAGTCGAGATTTCTGCAGTGAAATCCCAACTGCTTAATTTGGACATGAAACAGGCAGAAAGAGGCAGAAACAGGCAGAAAGAGGCAGAAAGAGGTGCTTTGCTGCTTGTTTCCAGGCAGAATGTGAAAACCTGTGAACAAACTACCCAGAATTCCCCTGTGGAGCCACTTTAGCTGCCCCCCTCCCTCCCTGAAAAGGCGTTGACACATAAAGCTGTGAGTCAGAGAGCTCCAGTCAGCAGGCTGCCGGCCGGTCGCTGCTGTCGCTCTTCTTCTTCACCACCGAGCCTGAAGGGAGGAACATCTGGAAAAGCTGGACCGGAACCGTCACAGCTCCTGCGGGTGTGGAAGAAGCTGCTGCTGAAGCTGAAGCTCCTGAAGCTGTTGCTGACGCTCTGAGGCTCTGCGGGCTGTACAGCAGATCAGCATGGAGATCCATTTATGGAAGAACGAGCTCGGAAACATCTGGATGTGGCAGAAAGAGGAGGTCCAAAGGCCTCCGTGCTGCTCCCACCGGACCAGGACCAGGAGGAGCGGGGGAGGAAAGAGGAAACATTCACATCATCTGATCAGGAACCGAACATGCAGCCAGTAACCATGCAGACCGCAGAACCAGAGTAACACTTCCTGTTTAAAGCAGTTATCTGACTCCTGTGGAATTGTGGGTAGTCTCCTTTATTTTTCTTAGGTCAGATTTCGTCACCATGTGGACAGGATATGATGTCACAGAAAGCAAAGTACCTGACACTGGAACACGCCCACAAAGGCGAATCTTGTCAATCAATAGGCCACGCCCCCAAAACAGCAGTTTTTACTGACCAGTTCACCTGATCACACCTGGACTCAGAGAGTAGATAAGGTTAGGTAACAGCCCCCCACCCCATCACCCCCACCGTTCTAATTGTCATGCGTCTTTGTTCTTGTGGTTTTTAGCTGGAGTCTCTACGTTTCAAAGGCATTAACTGTTTTTAATGGTGCTTTTCTGTTCTTCATCTGCCGCCGTTCCAGCCGCCGGCGCCGATTCTTCGCTGTTCTTTGGCTCCACTGACCTCGTCAAACTGCTGCCTGCAGGTGAATCCACTCAGGTGGAAATCCGGCTTTAAAGCTCAAACAATGGAAGCCTCCATCACTCATCACATCGCCGTCCTGGCTGCGTAGACGTCTGCGTGCTAAACCCACACGTCCTCATGAGGACTTTCACGTGAGAGGCTCCTCCCTCCAACAAGCTGGAGCTGGAACCGGCGCCGTGACCCAGATCGGGTCAGGATCTGACTCCACCAAACAGCTGAATATCTCCATTAAATCAAGGGGAAGTCATGAGTACAGACACGCCCACCAGCTACAAGCCCCGCCCTGAAAGGATGCTGACGTGTGTTCATGCCAAACCAGCAGTTTGCAGCTTTTTGGATCAAAACGCTTCAAATCCTGAACCAGCGAGAGGCTGAAGCTTCAGGTGGACGAGAAACATGAATAAATAATCATTTCTATTCCGGTGACGACCTGCAGGATAAAAAAACTCCTGCAGGTCGTCAGAGTCTGAACATTTTACTGGAGCCGGAGAGACCAAACCAGGAGGGAGGATCTGGAACGATTCTGAAGAGACCAGCTGCAACGTTTACGGAGCGTAACCAGAAAACAAACAAAAACAAACAAACAACCCAGCAGAGAGCAGCAGCCCACAGACGAAGCCGCTGCGGAGGGCTGGAGGTCGAGCGCAGCAGCAGATGAACACGCTCCGCCTGCAGCTGCTCTCTAACGTCTCCATCATGGAGCTGTGGGGGGGTGAGCCCCCCCGCGGACGCCCACACAGCATACCTGCTGAAGCATCCGCCCACTCCACCACAGCCGCTGCTGACCTGCAGCGCAGTGTTCCCGCGCTCTCCAACAAAGAGCCTCCTCTTAAAAATAGCATCCGCCCGTCAGCGTCCATCAGCGTCCTGCCTCTGTCTGCGAGAGTTCAAACCCTCGCTTCAGAGCTCGGCGTGAAGCGGCCGCCCCCGTCCCACAATTCACTTGACATGTTGCATAAAGGCCTGAGCTAGGGACACGATGACGAGAGGAACCGGCCGAGGAGGGCGGCGGCGGCGGCGTGGATTATGACCCGGTCACTTCCTGCTTACGGACACATGGAGGGTCAAAGGTCAGATGGAGTGTTCACTGTTGTGATCACGTCAAAGTGAGGCTGAAGACGGGTCACTTACTTCTACAGAAGGTTTCAGTTCACCTCCACAGCAGGAGCGACGGTATGATGAAGAATTCACTGAGGAAACTCGGAGGTTTCATTCTGTGGGTTCAATACTTACAAATACTGATTTTGTTTTTTCACCACCGAACCTTAAAACACCTTAAGAAGTGGAAAAACCACGAGGAGCTTGATCAGAATCTGAGCAGCTGCAGAACGTTCCCAAGAACATCAGAACTCAGGAATTCAAGAGTTCAGGCAGCAACAAATCTGTGATCAAAGAGTTTTACACTGAACTGGGAGCTAAATGATAACTAGCAGTTAAAAGCTAAACTAGCGGATAAATGCTAATATGGCAGCTATAAACCTGTAGCTAAATGCTAAACAAAACCTGCAGCTAAATGCTAAACCAGCGGCTAAATGCTAAACAAAACCTGCAGCTAAATGCTAAACCAGCGGCTAAATGCTAAACAAAACCTGCAGCTAAATGCTAAACCAGCTGCTAAACACAAAACCTGCAGCTTAACGCTAAGCTAACAGCTTAACGCTAAGCTAACAGCTAAACGCTAAGCTAACAGCTAAATGCTAAACCAACTTCTAAATGCTAAACGCTAAGCTAACAGCTAAACACTAAGCTAACAGCTAAATGCTAAACCAACTTCTAAATCTAAACGCTAAGCTAACAGCTAAACGCTAAGACCCTTGCAGAAGAACAGGAGAACATGGATTGTGATTGTTTCTCAGAGGTTAAGGATGTTTTTAATTTTATAATGAGAGGCAACATTGAAGAAGCTGTGTGGTTACCATGGCAACAGGGGAGGAGTCACTCCTTCCCTTCCTGCAGACTGTTGAGTTTTATTAATGTTACAGCAGATTTTTAAATGGATCATGAAGATCCGCCGGTGAAGATCAAACTGCTTCCTGCACCTAAACGCACCACAGAGACAATGGAGGACCTTCAGCTGCAGGTCAGCCTGAACTCTGAAGCCTTCAGCCGCTCTTCATCTGGAGTCTTCCTCCAGCAGAACCCCTGGAGCCAGCGCTGACGGGAGGATGAGGAGGAGGATGAAGAGCAGCAGGACAGGTGACCACGGCTGTAGGCCGCTCTGCTGGAAGAACATTCGATTTCTGTTTACAGAACCTGCTGAGCTTTGGGAGGACTGTGGGGGGTCTGAGGCCCCCAGAAACACTCCACCCCCCCCAAAAACAACAGCATGAAACTGAACCCAAACGCCCCATCAGTGCAAACACACAGGAGGCACTGAGACAGAACCAGGTCTGGACTCAACACCTGCAGCACCTGAGACCCCCCCAACCTGAATCCTGAACCTGAGGACCGTCAGGACCATCTCCAGACAAAAACCCTCAACCTCCATACTTAGACTCAAACAGAATTCCAGCCGGACTGAAAACTGCTGATTATCAGGAATGAATGTGAGAGTCTGCGGATGAAAACGGAAAAATCCTGGAAATATAAACGATTTAATTTAACTTCAGAAAATAAAAGGATGAAAAAAACTGAAAGACTGGAATAAAAATGAATACAAACTGATAGTTTGTAAAATAAAGAAAAAACGTTATCTTTGATTTTTTACTTTTTATTTGTTTATTTATTTATTTTTATTTTTTATTTTATTGCATAGAAGTGTTTTTAAATTCAGAGGATTTCAGGTTTCATTTCACAACATTAAAAAAGTCTATGAACCCCAGAACGATGCCCCCCCCATCTGACCTCTTTATTGGTTTCAGTCTCGACAGCATCCTAAATCTGACCCCCCCCTCCTCTGAATCCGGATGCTCCCCTCCCCCCATCATTGCTCCATTTTCACTCCTTTAACCTTTAATGTGTTGAAACGGCGCCGCCAAGATCCTCAGAGGATCAACCAGGGGCCTCTGAGACCACCTCCAAAACCAGATCCAAACCGCTTCCAGAACCACACCTGAACATGTTCAACACAGCATCCAAAACCGCCTAGAAAACCAGATCCAAACCAGATCCAGAACTACATCCAAAACCAGTTACTTGACCAAATCTAAACTACAAAACAAAAGGGTTCTGGATTCTAAACAGAATACTGAACGCTACTTAAAAACCAAATCCAAAATATCTTCAAAACCACATCCAGAACCAGACCTAAACATGTCCAAAACCGCATCCGAACCACAGATCTTCAGGACGGGCCAGAAAAATAAATCTTCACAGAAATCATTTGATCTGTACACGATCATGCAGGGATCAGAGATTGATCCCAGAGTAATCCAAGGATCAGCTTTTCATTCAGACTAAACCTCAGAGACACGTTTCTCGGTTCCTCAGGATTACAAGACGGAACGACTTTTACTTTGAAGGCTGAAGTTGATTTCCTGTTGTGTGTTTTATTGTGAAAACTGTTCTTTTCTTCTGTTGTTTCTGGTTTTCTTGCCGACTTAGCGACCCCCCCCCACTTCCTTTTTCTAATGTTTGGATTAAAATCCGGTTCTGTTCAGTTCTCACTGACGGCGTCACGTTTTCCACAAAGCCGAGAGGCTAGAATATGCTAATGAGGTGATGATGTCATGTGGGAGTGGTTCAGTTCAGCCAATCGCTGCGTTTCTTCCTGAGGAGTTAGGAAACGGCTCTTCAGCTTCAGAGAAAGAAGATGAAAACGTTTCTGCGAACTCTTCACGTTCAGCTTCACTGTAAACGGAATCAGCTGTTAATGTTAAACTAGGACATTTGGAGAGAAAGTGGGCGGAGCCTCTTCACACCACTACAGCTGACCAATCAGAGCACAGAGTGCCTCCAGAGGGGCGTGGCCTTTGTCCTGACATTTTATTGGTTAGTCGAGTCGTGATGCACAGAGACTCTTCCATGTCCTGCTCAAAGCTGGACCCCCCCCACCACCACCACAAACAAACAGAGGGGGTGTCATTGTAAACACCCCTCCCCCACACAGTGTGATAACAGAGATGTTTCTGTCTGAGCCGCGGCGTCCAGAGGACAAACGCTGGCGTCCGTCCACCGTTTACCCCGACAGCTGGAGGAGGAGCTCCTCGGCCAGAACAGAGACCACCACAGACCGTCCTGAGAGGGGCGGGGTCAGGAGACGAGGAGAAGGCTCCGTGTAATTGCAGCATCGATCCGAGACCCTTCATGGATCTGCCCCCCCGCCGGCCTCAGTAAACATCAGCTGATCTGCTCCGACAGTCAAAGTCCTCGTCAGCGGTCGTGAACCTCCAACGCTGAGGGAGACGAGGTCACGACCCAGATCCACCAAAAACATCGCTGGGGTCAAGCAGATCTGGAACCACCTTAGATGCTCCGGATCCATGCTTACCGCTAACTGATGCTAGCAGTGAATCGGGATCCACGCTAACCGCTTACTGATGCTAGCAGTAAATCAGGGTCGATGCTGACTCCTAACTGATGCTAGCAGTGAATCGGGATCCACTCTAACCGCTTACTGATGCTAGCAGTAAATCAGGGTCGATGCTGACTGCTAACTGATGCTAGCAGTGAATCGGGATCCACGCTAACCGCTAACTGATGCTAGCAGTGAATCGGGATCGATGCTAACCGCTTACTGATGCTAGCAGTAAATCAGGGTCCATGCTAACCGCTAACTGATGCTAGCAGTGAATCGGGATCCACACTAACCGCTAACTGATGCTAGCAGTGAATCGGGATCGATGCTAATCGCTTACTGATGCTAGCAGTGAATCGGGATCCATGCTAACCACTTACTGATGCTAGCAGTGAATCGGGATCCATGCTAACCGCTTACTGATGCTAGCAGTGAATCGGGATCCATGCTAACCGCTACCTGATGCTAGCAGTGAATCGGGATCCATGCTAACTGCTAACTGATGCTAGCAGTGAATCAGGGTCGATGCTAACCGCTTACTGATGCTAGCAGTGAATCGGGATCCATGCTAACCGCTTACTGATGCTAGCAGTGAATCGGGATCCATGCTAACCGCTAACTGATGCTAGCAGTGAATCGGGATCCATGCTAACCGCTAACTGATGCTAGCAGTGACTTAACTGGACTGAAGGCTTCATTCAGAGATCCATGTCAGGAGGATCTCAGACACAACCAACTGGAGCCAGGTCGGTTTTTCTGATGACCATTAGGGGGCATAACAGTCCAGCTGGTCTCCATTAATTTCAATGTAAAATGATCCAAATTTCTCAAAGAAAGAAACAGCTGGATTCTGGCTCCACCCCCCTCAGGGCCACGCTGCCACGGACGCCGTCAGGTTCACCACAGGTTTATCAGAACCTCACCTGTGTGGCCTTCCAGACTCTGACCACATCCATGAGGCCCATGAAGTCTAGAACCAAAAACATGTCCTGCACGTTCTTCAGCGTCTCAAACATTTCAGAAGAGTTTCATGAAAAGAGTAAACGTTCCTGTGAAGTCCGAGCGTCTCCTGAAGGAAGTTCAGGACTCCTCTGCAGACGCCTGCAACCCTTTCAGCTGCCAACAGCCCCCTCAGATGAATGAAAGCTGGAAACGTCGAGTCTTCTCAGGTATCTGACCTCAGTCCATCCTGCCCTGCTCCTCATGATGGAGGAATGAGCAGCAGGATACATGAAGACTCACAGCTTGGTTTGTGTTCAGACTTATATTTCTCCTGAGATGACCTTCTGGTTTAGTGCTGCAGCTGACTTTGAGGATGTGCGGTCTACTCTGCATCACGGGTTCTTCAGAGCATCCGGATCCAGTAGAGGTCCGCTTCAGTCTCACTTCTGCTTCTACAGAAAGAACTTCCTGTTTCAGGATGGACTGTGGAGCGGGAAAACCTCATAGAGGAACCAGAGAGTCCGCTCTGGAGTCAGACACGCCCCCAAACCGGAGACGCACTAATGTCAACACAACGCACTGCTGCATGCTGACCGACAAACTCACCGCCGCACACGGACCATCATGCATCTGAACACAAACAGCTTAAAGACAAATACATCACAGAGTCATCAGCAAACAGTTGATCAGAATTTCAGAATTTCTGTGTCAAAGATTTTATTTCTGAACAGATAGATGACAACAAGACTTGATGGATGGATACTCCGTACATCCATCATCCATCCATCATCCATCATCCATCCATCCATCATCCATCATCCATCATCCATCATCCATCCATCCATCTATCATCCATCCATCCATCCATCCATCATCCATCCATCTATCATCCA
>NC_050525.1:29965340-29965701 GCF_002922805.2 Oryzias melastigma
ATCCATCATCCATCATCCATCATCCATCATCCATCATCCATCATCCATCTATCATCTATCCATTATGAGGGTTTTGGTCATGAGGAGGTCAAAGGTCTCACATCAGTCCTCTCTGTCAAAGAATCAGAATCTCGGATCTTAACTGCTGCAGGGCTGAACATCCCACAATAATCCTCATCCAGAACCAGATCTCCGTTTTCTCCACATCAGATCCTTCTGAGAGTCTGCTGTTCTCCGCTGGGATTGTCTGGACGGACGTGACCTCCTCATTCCTCCAGATCTTTCCCTGACGCGTCCGACCAGCCATGGTATGCTCTGTGAGACATTAGCGTCAGGTCGAGACCCTGTTACTCTCCTGCGG
>NC_050525.1:29968060-29970362 GCF_002922805.2 Oryzias melastigma
TGTTCTTAACTTGTTCTTAACGTGTTCCTAACATGTTCCTAACATGTTCTTAACGTGTTCTTAACATGTTCTTAAAATGTTTTTCACATGTTCTTAACATGTTCTTAACTTGTTCTTAACATGTTCTTAACTTGTTCTTAACTTGTTCTTAACTTGTTCTTAACATGTTCTTAAAATGTTCTTCATGTGTTCTTAACGTATTCTTCATATGTTCTTAACGTGTTCCTAACATGTTCCTAACTTATTCTTAACAAGTTCTTAATATTTTCTTAACACGTTCTTAATTTGTTCTTAATATGTTCTTAACGTGTTCTTAACATGAACATAAATTTGAGTTTTTCGGTCGGACGTCTCTGAGGACGTTAGCTGGAAACGAGAGTTTCTGCTGCAGGTTCTGCTTCTTCTTCAGGTGTGAGGACGTCTCTAGCAGCTTCAGGTCAGCCTCCTGGTGTTCTCCTCCACCAGAGACCCAGAATCCCAGCTGGTTTGTTCCCACAGATCCTCCAGAACTACCAGCGTCTGAGCCGAGCAGACTCTAGGGGGATCATGTGTTTGTGGGTTCCATTAATGATTTGAGAATCACTGAAACGTTTCCTCCAAATGTCAGAAGTTCTGCTCTAAACAGACGTGGACTCGGCGGCGTCTGTGAAGGAGATGCTGCTCAGAGACCAACCGATTCAGATCAGTTCATCTGGAGGATCTGAGAACAACCGGTCCGTAGCAGGATAGACGATCAGAACCAGCAGAACCAGAGGCCCAGATCCACCAGTGTAATAATAGCACAGCTCTGCCCCCCTCCATCACCAGCATTATCCTGCAGCCTCAGAGGTATGTGGGCTCACCGCCAGATGGGGCCGAGGCTCCGAGGCCGTCCTCTGGTTTCCACGACAACCGTCAGCCGCTGACAGCAGCAGAACGAGGGAAGAAGGAAATGGTTCTGCTGGGAGGTGGAGCCTGTCAGGAGGACTTCCTGCTCTGAGACCTGCAGCTCAGCACAACGTTCGTCTGTCTGCTCAGAAGAACGAACTTCTGCTGCTTTTTCAGTTTGAAAGGTTTCTCTTCAGATTCAGATTTTCAGCTAAAACACATTTAAACAATAATCGATTACATAAAGATTTGTTTGTTTCCATGTTTCCTTGTCAATCCATGTCATTTTAGCAAACATTTCCAGATTGTATTTCTCAATATGAAAACATATCAACAGTTTTAACACATTTTTGGGGGTAAATGGGCAGATTAACCTGATAAACCAAACTAAATGTTAGTGGGAGATCTGCAGCAGCTGAATCAGACCTCTGCAGTCAGGAGGATCACAAACGTTTCTCCGTCTATCTGAACCCATCAAGTCTGCTCCGGGTCAGAACCAGAACATAGATCCAACATAAAGGTCTTAGTTTCCATACATAATCAATGTATTATGGGCAGTATTTTAACTTTGACATGAATCCAACAGATAAGAAGAAAAAAAACCTGAGAACCATCAACACATCACTTGATCCGATCTATAATCTATGTGGATCAGATCTACATGGATCAGGGCTGTGTGGATCCATAGACCGTCTAAATAGAACTAAAGATCTAATTTTTTTCTCGCGTAATGTGTGGATCAGATCTATGTAGATCAGATCTGTGATCTCTGCTGCTCTCTGGTGTTCAGTTAGAGGACCTGCAGTGTCTTCAGAGCTGCTTCATTTCTAGATCATAAAAATCTAAATTTACCTTTTTCCATTTTGTCTCCTAAAAACAACCAAAGTCTCCAGAAACTCATCAGTCCAACAGCTTCTTCACGTCATCTTTAAACGTTCTCAGAACGACGTTCTCTGAAAACATTAGGTTGTCATAATGATGGATCTGTCACCTTATATTAAAAACTGTTGTCTTTTATTTTGAAATCTCATTCAAAGGCGGCCCGCCACAATAAAACACCTTCAGTTCTGTTTCCATCACTGCTTCAGACTGAAGTTCAGCAGCAGAAAATCAGAGCTCAGCGTCTTCATAAACGTAAGAAGTTTAAAATGAGCTGAAAGAAGATGATCCTGAAAATAAGCAGCTGAAGCGACTCCGGGAGGAGAGCTGCTCCTCCTCCACAGAGGAGCTGGCTCAGCCATCTTTAGATACCTCCAGACACGCCCCACCAGGAGGAGCCCCCCAGCAAAGACCTGGGATGCTCTGGAGTCTCAGCACGAGGTTCATCCGGCAGAACTGGAGGGTCTCTGTGGAGATGAAGGTCTGGACATCAGTGCGGATTCTGAAAACATCAGGTGCAGATGAGGAGGAGGAGGAGGAGGAGGAGGAGGAGGTG
>NC_050525.1:29970562-29976873 GCF_002922805.2 Oryzias melastigma
GAGGAGCCCCCCAGCAAAGACCCGGGATGCTCTGGAGTCTCAGCACGAGGAGGAGGAGGAGGAGGAGGAGGAGGTGGAGGTGTTGTTGTTTCCCCCCTTAATGGAGGTAAACAATCCTGACTGAAAACAAGCTCAGACGTTTCCATGTGACATGTAGCACCTTTATTTCATCGTCATAGTCCCCCCCCTCCCCCAACTCTTAGGTCCAGTTTGCACAACCCCCCCCATGAGAAAGTTCAACAATAGCGTCCATCAGGAGGCGTGGCTTCTGAAGATCAGGCACTTGAAGGAGTGTGGCGGAGCCGTCCTCGCCACGCCGGAGTGAGGAACGCCGTTCCACATGCAGTCATGTAAACATGGAGACCACATGGAGACGAGTACGACCACGAGAAGATGGATCAAAGTCTAACAAAAATCTGTGGTGAGGAAGACCCCCCCCCCACGGATGACAGTCGCAGGTTCTTATAATACAAACCGGGGGGAGGGGGGTGTCCAATGCGCTTCAGAGAACCGGTTTGTTCTGGGTTACAGGACCAGTCAGAACCGGTTCAGACCAGTCAGAACCGTCTTTTCACTCCGTCATCGAACCATCAGAAACAGGTTTCCAGAGTTTGACGTCGTTCCTGAAACTTTTCAAGCTTTAAGAATAAAAATCCCAGACTAGCTTTAAGCTAAAGCAACGCCGCCGTCTGCGGCTGAGGTTTCTGGAATTCTTCCTGTCACGGTTAAAATAGAAATATAAAACGGTACTCAGAGGATACATTAAATACAACAAAAATGAAAAAAACAAATCGGTTTAAAAAGTTAAGACAAAAGTTCATCTGTAGCGGAGAGCTCAAACAATTGTAAAAACACGATCATTTCATGCTTTAAACGTAAAAGGAAACAATGAAAACAAAGATTACATGGAAGCGGGGAGCACTAGCATTTATGCTAACGTATATGTTAACATCTCAGCTAACGTCTATGTTAACACTTCTGTTAGCATAGATGCTAACCTTTTCCGCTGGCATGTCAGCTAACAACTATGCTAGCATCTCTGTTAGCATCACAGCTAACATGTATGCTAGCATTTCTGTTAGTAGATCTGCTAGCATTTCTGTTAGCATCTTAGCTAAAATAAATGCTAGTATTACTGTTGGCATCTTAGCTAACATCTATGCTAGCATTTCTGTTAGGATATCTGATAGCCTTTTTGTTAGCATCTTAGCTAACGTCTATGCTAGTATTTCTGTTAGCATAGATGCTAGCTTTTCTACTAGCATCTCAGTTGTATTCAATGAAACAATTTTCATTTAATGCCGGTTCCAAACAAGAACATTTGGTCCATAAAAGAAGTAAAAAACTGGATTGAAGAACTCTGGATGAAGCCGAACCTCCACCGTCAACACCACCGTCTGTCACTGAGATGAAGAATAAACACTGTTGGTGAAGGTAACCCAAATACATGTTCTGAAGGATGTTTTTAACGAGCTCAGAAACTCCTTCACTTCCTGCTGAACCATCGGACGAGGGCTAACGGGCTAACGGGCTAACGGCCATTGACCTACAGGAGCTTCAGATACTGGCCACCTCCAAATGCTCAGAAAGAAAATAACGTTTAACATACAAAATAAACACTGAAGGGTTGGAAAAGTTGGATTTACAGAAACATTATTAAAAATGAAAAACTGCTGAATATCTGCGTTTCTTCCTCTAAGCTAGCAGACACGTTTAGCGTTAATGAGCCGTCTCAGACGAACAGAAGATGAAGGAAAACGTCCATAAATGCATCCAAACGACTGACCGGTAGAACAAGGACCACAAACCGGTTCCGTGAAGCCCACCAGGTCGGGAGAGGCTGAGGATCAATAAATAAAGGTTCTCCGCTGTGGAGAGGCGGTCCTTATGTACACGCCATACCCTGTAGTGAGTCTTAGTGCTGAACGGCTGCAGGTGAATCCCAGACATGTGACCAGAGGACGTCTGCTCCGCCTCCTCCTCCACCTGCCGACTCCCGTTTCATGTTTATGCTTTAAAATCTCTTCGAACAGACAGGTGTGCCGCAAAGCCCCGCCCCCTTCATGAAACCTCCCCCGCTAAAATCCATCATGTGCGTGAACTGAAGCTGCAGGTTAGTAGAGAAAGGCTTAAATAGGGAGAAACAAACAGCAGGTGTGCAAAGAAAGACCTCAAGACAAACCTCCGCCTCAGTTTAGTTGTGACCTCCGCCGGAGGCTCCGCCTCCTTCTGCGTCCGTAAACAGGAAGTTACTAAAACAATCCTATTCAGGAACGTCCTTAGCTCCGCCCCTTTGGTTTCCATTGCAACCAGGCTTCAGGGCATGAAGCTGCAAATTTTGACCTTCTAACCCTTCACCACTTCCGGGTTCTGACCCGTTTGGACGGCGCCGTGAAAGGTTCCGTCTGGTGGGTTTACAGCTAACCGGAGCTGCGGTTCTTTAGCTAGCTTCACGAGGACGGTGAAAACGTTCCCGTTCTCTCACAGCTTCCATCGTTCCTCAGACTGAGACGAGATCGTCTGATGATCTCTCTTTTAGGACGTGGACCTGCGGCGCCAAAACTGAAGGTCGTTCCGGAAAACGGACCAGAAAACCGACGGGTCCGTCTCTAACGACCAGACGTGAGGAGGAGCTGTGATGGAGGCTGTGAGACCTGCAGGAACATCTGCTTTACCATCTGAGGGACACCTGCTACTGATGCCACATGATCAACTCACACCACGGAGCCCTGCCAGTCCAGGACCGGCCCGGGACCGCCCCGGAAACACTCCAGGAGTCCAGGACCGCCCCAGAAACGCTCCGGGACCGCCCCGGGAACGCCTTGGGACCAGCTGTTTTTTCCAGCTGAGGATCAGCGCAGATCCTGAAGATCACAGACAGATCTTCACTCCAGCAGTTTCTGAGGAAGCGGCAGCAGAGGACTGAGGAGGTCTGAACGTGGAGGAGGAGTGTCCTCGAGGAGACGCCAACCAAAGCTTAAGGCACGAGTGTGTGTCCGTGTGTGTTTGTGGGTTTGTGGGTTTGTGTGATTCAGGACTACAGAACGGCTCTCGATGTTTTTGCCCGGCGGCTCCTCAGCGAATGAGTCCGGTCAGACTGCCGGTACCTGTGGTTCTGATGGCCAGCATCCTCCACGCTCGCGGGCAGCAGGGAGTCCGTGGAGTTCTGCTAGCGTTTGGTTCCCCTTCAGAACCAACAGAAGGGAACCGGTCCGATTGTCAGCAGTTCCATCCGGAGGGATTCTTATCCTGAAAAGGCCAGGATCCAATCGGAGCTAAAGGTGGAGGAGGGGCGGAGCCCACGGCTAAAAACAGGGCGTGTCTCTGTTGGAGGGCCCGGCCGTCAGCTCTGCAGAACCGGGACCAGGACAAGGCCTCAGGTCCCGGTCCTCCTGCCTCGGTAGTTTGTGGGTTCTCTCCGTTTGCTCCACTTCCTCCTGCTCCTCTTTCACTGCAGCGCCTCCTGCGGTGCCCTGGCTCTCGGCCTCGGGCCTGGTTCCGATCCTGGTCCTGCTCAGGTCCTCCTCCATTCTCACCTGAAAGGGCGGCAGTCCAAGCAGGAAGGCCCGGATCCTGCTGGGGGAGCTCAGGTCTGCGGGTTCCTCCTGACCGCTCAGCTCCACGCTCAGGCCCGGCCCCGCCCCTCCCTCCGAGCCGGACCGGACCCCCAGCCGGAGGTCCTGAGCCTTCTCCTGGGAGCCGCTCCGGGACCGTTTGGACGACAGCGGGTCAGAGTTCCCGTTCACGACCGGCCAGCTGGCTCCTGATCCATCTGGGGCGGGTCTCTTGAGCGGGACCCGTTTGCTGAGGTTGAGGGGCAGCGCCTGCTCGGGCGGGGGCGTGATGGGGGAACAGGGGGGTTTGGAGCTCAGGTCCTGGGACAGGGCCTCCGATAGGCGCCGCGTGAAGCTCTGCAGCTGGGTCGGGTCCAGGTGTCGAGTCCTCATCAGCTGACACACCTGGACGCTGCAGTCCAGGTTCAGAGGCAGCACCCGCAGCGGGGGCAGGGGGGGCCGGGTCCTGCCGTCCCGCCCGCTCCCCCTCTGCCCCCCCTCTTCCACGCTGCAGCCGGAGCAGCGGTTGTGCGGCGGGTGCAGCTGCTCGCCGCTCGGCTGGGGCGAGTCTGGTTTGGGCTGCAGGGGGAACACGGCAGGGGAGTCCTGGGCGGGGTCCTGGGCCGTCAGGGCGGGGCTCTCCGGACCCCTCTGGAGGCTGACGCGGCTCCTGAAGACGTCTAGTGGACACACCCCCTTGATGGGACTGAAGCCGCTCAGAGAGCCCCCGACAAAGTGGCGCGGCAGAGCAGAGAGGAGAACGGTCGGAGCAGTTGCCACCGGGCCCGGCAGGTCCGGCTTGAGCTCCCTCTGTTTGGGCTGGAACGGCAGGAAGGTGGTGGACATGGGGGACAACTCCGGCGTCAGGGGCAGGTGGATGGGGAGGAGGGGGGACTGGTTGGCCTGCAGGGGGAGAGAAGAAAACGTAAGTCAACACAAGACGGAACCGCTGAGTCCAAACACTGAGACGGAACAAGAGATGGATCAGAGATGAAAAACACGAGACGAGATGGGAGAGCGTCTGCAGCAACATCTGCAGGACCGTCTGCAGGATCGTCTGCAGCAACATCTGCAGGACCGTCTGCAGGATCGTCTGCAGGATCGTCTGCAGCAACATCTGCAGGACCGTCTGCAGGATCGTCTGCAGCAACATCTGCAGCAACATCTGCAGGACCGTCTGCAGGATCATCTGCAGGATCGTCTGCAGGATCGTCTGCAGGATCGTCTGCAGGATCGTCTGCAGGATCGTCTGCAGGATCGTCTGCAGGAACGTCTGCAGGATCGTCTGCAGGATCGTCTGCAGGATCGCCTGCAGGATCGCCTGCAGGATCGTCTGCAGGATCGTCTGCAGGATCATCTGATCTTCTGGTGTTTCCCGCTGTGGCATGATGACCTCACCCTGTGTGTGCTGCTGGCTGTGGGCGCCCCTCTGCAGTTGGCGGCAGGTGAACGCTCCGCTGGTGCTGGCTGGACCCGCGGCTGCTGCTGCGTATGCAGCTTGGCCTGGGCCATCAGCGTGGCCTTGTTACGAGTTCCAGGCGGCCGTCCGCGGCCTCTCTTCACGCCGGCGCCGCTCGGGTCCAGGATCTGCTCAGAGTAGGAGAGCTGTGAATCTCTGCAGTTTCAGAACAGAAAGTTCTTCCATCTTCTCCACATTGTCAACGGGTTCAACCATTGAGGTTTCTGTTCTGAAATTTCTTTTAAATAAAGTTATTTTAAAGAAGAACTGCATCGTCTGTCCAGCAGCTTTATGCTGCAGAGACAGAGGGCAGAGACAGTCTGAACGGCGCCGTGGTCGGTACTCACAGCCTCAGCAGGAGGATGAGGCGCAGCGGAGGTCGCTGCCTTCCTCTCCTTGGCTTTGGGCCCGGGCCTCCTGCCTCTCGGTAGGGGTCGTCGTCCTCGTATGGCTCGGGGTTTTGGTGGCTCCAGGGTCTCTGGGACTTTAAAGTGGGCTCCTCCGACTCTCAGGTGCTCCTCGTACGGCAGCATCAGCCTGAAGAACAAACACGGTTCAGTTTCTCGGCTGAAGCGGGTCAAAGAACTCTCGCGGGCTTCAGCGGCCACCTCTCGTAGTGTCTCCGGGTGCAGGTGGCGGCACTGGTGCTGCCGGGACACCCGCCCAGCTCGTTGTACACCACCTTCCAGAGCCGCTCCGTGGTCACCTGGACACAGACAACACATCCAGGAGCGTTCAGGTACCTGCTGTCATGAAGTGCTCAGGTCACACCTCAGAGGATTCACCTGAACCTTTGCAGAAAAGATTACTTTAAACACGTTTGAGGAAAACTGTTTTCATATCGTCGTTAACATGACCTTATATCGTTTATATCATCAGAACGTTAGTGGAAGGAAGAACAATCGTCTCTGTGGATCCACGCTCAACTCAAACTGATTCACTGATTGACTTCAGTTTCCTCAGCAGCAAAAAGTCAACAAGATCAAAGCAAAATCCGGATGATAAAGTCAACAAGATCAAAGCATAATCTAGATCATAAAGTCAACAAGATCAAAGCATAATCCAGATAATAAAGTCAACAAGATCAAAGCATAATCCAGATCATAAAGTCAACAAGATCAAAGCAAAATCCGCATAATAAAGTCAACAAGATCAAAGCATAATCCAGATGATAAAGTCAACAAGATCAAAGCAAAATCTGGATGATAAAGTCAACAAGATCAAAGCATAATCCAGATCATAAAGTCAACAAGATCAAAGCATAATCCAGAGAATAAAGGCAACAAGATCAAAGCATA
>NC_050525.1:29977067-29986563 GCF_002922805.2 Oryzias melastigma
AAATGACTTCAGTTTCCTCAGCAGCAAAAAGTCAACAAGATCAAAGCAAAATCCGGATAATAAAGTCAACAAGATCAAAGCATAATCCAGATAATAAAGTCAACAAGATCAAAGCATAATCCAGATCATAAAGTCAACAAGATCAAAGCAAAATCTGGATGATAAAGTCAACAAGATCAAAGCATAATCCAGATCATAAAGGCAACAAGATCCCAATAATAAAATGGGATCAGACAGAAAGATTCTGAAAGGACTGACTGAAGACCAACACTCACCTTTCTGTATCCGCCCAGACGCTTGACCACAGAGTACATCAGGAAGAGGTCGACTGATGGAAACAAACACGACAGGATAGACCATTAATTTCAGCATTCTTCAAACAGGTCTGCACTCAACAGTTCAGGTTTGGGATGTTTGATCGGTTCTGATATCTTCAGAGATCAGATGATTTCTAGAATCCATGATCTCCAGTCCTTAAACTGGATGTTTGTTTTAAATGAGGTCAGGAGGTCATAATGGCAGCACTGCCTGCTGGAGCGCCCCCCAGTGGCGGACTCACTCTTCTTGAAGCCCAGGTTGGGGACTTTGTGGATAGGCGAGCCGTGGCGGTCCATGAAGGCGTACAGCTGATCCAGGAACAGCTGCTCCTCGGGGTGGGGGAGCCAGCTGCCCTCACAGCTGACCTCCACGCTGCCCATCACGTTCTCCTGCAGGAGGAGGAGGAGCTTGTGTTTGAATGAGGACACCTTGCTGTGATTTGAAACTAAGTGAAGCACCGACCTTCATCCTGTCGATCCAGGATTCTGATTGGCTGCTGTTAGGAGAATCTTTGCCGTCGTGACCCCTCCTCTTCCGGGGTCGTCCTCGGAGGCTGAGAGACGAGCATCCTGCAGGACGACACACAGAGTGAGTGCAGGACCGCCGCTTCCCAGCAGAGGGCAGTGTTCTGCAGCCAACAGGAAGCTGAGGAAAGTGGGTGAAAGATCACAGCTGATCTGAACAGAGTTTCTGCTGTTATTCACTTCCTTCTTCTGTCATTCGAAATGTAAAAACCTTCAACATGTAGCTTCTGGAAAAACTGACTAGAAATATTCTGACGGGTTCTGGAGCTGGAAACACTTTGGTTAAATGTTGACAGAACTGCAGAATCTGACTGAACTGGAAAGACCGGACCGGACCGGACCAGACCGGACCGGACTGGACCGGACCAGACCGGACCGGACTGGACCGGACCGGACCAGACCGTCTCCAGAAGATATTTTACATCATGCTGAAGGAACTGCAGACACTGACTGAACTGCCAGGAGAAGCATGCGCTGCTCTCCAGCGCCGGGTGGTTGAAGGTGTCCCTGCAGTACATCAGCCTGGTGAGGGGCGGCGCCTTGACTCCGCCCAGCGCCAACAGGTGGGGGTCCTGCAGAGAGGGGCCCCTGGCTCCGCCCTGGATGCGTCTCTGAAGCGAGCGGAAGCGGCAGTACTGCGGGTAGCTCAGCACTCTGACGCCCGGGAGCTCTGCTGGGACAGAGACAGACGGATGAGGGAGACGCAGCATCCAACAGCATCCAGCAGCATCCAACAGCATCCAACAGCATCCAGCAGCATCCAACAGCATTCAGCAGCATCCAGCAGCATCCAGCAGCATCCAGCAGCATCAAACAGCATCCAACATCATCCAGCAGCATCCAACAGCATCCAACAGCATCCAACAGCATCCAACAGCATCCAACAGCATCCAGCAGCATCCAACAGCATCCAGCAGCATCCAACAGCATTCAACAGCATCCAGCAGCATCCAGCAGCATCCAACAGCATCCAACAGCATCCAACAGCATCCAACAGCATCAAACAGCATCCAACATCATGCGACACTCTGAGGGCAAAGAGGCAGTTGAACCAGCAACTCTTCCATCAGAGGTAGAGCTCTGTGCTGGGGCGGGTCCTGTCTTAGCCACACCCCCTTCCCCATTGATCTGAAGTAGTTTCCAGCAGCGGCTTCGTTCCTTCCAGCTGCTGGTTGAGGGTTCAAACCTCCGGCTCGGTGAAGCAGCTCTAAGGCCGCTTTGCCCCCAGAGGGCAGAATATTACCCAGGCATTCATTTACCCTCAGTTTCGTCTCCCAGGCGATCCTCGCCGTCCTGCTCCGGAGCGCCGGCCGTCGGTGGAGCTCGGTGCAGGCCGTTGGCGCCTCCGGGCTGCAGCTTCTGACTGCAGCTCCAGCTGGCCGGCGTGGCACAGGACCACCGCACCAGGTCCTCCACCCGCACCACCATCTTCCTGGACACGGCCAGAACTTCATCCTGCTCCAACAGCAAACACAGCATGAAGCAGAGGATTGAGGGTCACAGAGACGGTTCTGGAGGTCCAGACCGGCTCAACCTTCCTCCAGCTTCATGAAAGCTGCAGGTCAGAGACCTGAAACTCTCCGTCTGTGCTATTTTGCTTATTTTTGTTAAATATCCAACTATAGCATAGATACATTTGTTTTTTTTTTAAGTAATTTTATTCATTATTTTTGGTCAAATTTGATTATTTTGTTGGTTGATTTTTTTCTTATTTTGAGTTTATGATCAGATTTTTATTCTAAGCAAAAACTGCACTTTAGCATCTTCATCATCTTTATTTGTCATCAAGAATCCTGAAGAATCCTTACAAATCAGATGAGGATGAAGTTTGTATCCACTTTTCCCAGTATTTGGGTTTAGCTAAATCTGAGCCAAACGGACAAAAAATAAACTCTGATCTTTTTGTTTCAAATCCGATTTTCTATTTCTTTCTCCCTGCTTCCACTTTAACAACATTTACAGATGACAGAATATATTTAACAAAAACTAATCTACTGTAACATTTTCTTTAAAACACAGAGTGTAACGGCAGTAAAAATGCTTGTAGAACTAAGCAGCTGGTGTTCATGGAACCGCTTCAGCTCCCAGAGAGAAACACCACACAAAGAAAAACCGTAGATGTTTTTTAAATAAATGACATGACATTGAATGCCAACAGAGAGGAAGTCACAGCGTAAGATAAAAACATCTTGTTGATTTATGAGTTTCTGTTTTCTACCTGAACCCCCATGAGAAGAGGGGTGTCAGTCAAACAGCTGTAGTCTGAACCACGGAAGATTTTTATATATTTTCAAATTGGATAAAAGTAATTAATAAATGATATAAATCCATTATTTGAGTTGTCTAACTGTAAACTCAAACTGAGAAATACAAACAGATTCCAAGTGCAGCAGACTGACAGGAAATGAACTTCTTTTCCCAGATTCTGCCTCCATATTTATATGAAATCATTAAAAGCAGCCGTTCCTGCATGAAGACACCTGAGGGGGACTCACCTCTCCGTGCTCTCTAGTCCGCCCCTTTGGCGTGTCCTCGGGCAGGAAGTAGAGTCTGGCGCTGGCCAGCAGGTGGCGCCGTGTCTGGTCCTCCCACAGTAAGGTGACCTGCAGAAGAGACCATGACGTTCCTGATCTGAGGCTTGAAGAAATTCCTGTGAGTCGTGACTCGGGATCTGGGATTCTTGGACTCGAGGAGAACAGCCTGACTGAGTTTGGACGTGACGTGGCGAGGTTTCAGCGAGGACGGCGGACGCTCCTCTGAGTCTGAAGAACGGACCTGCTCCACGTTTATCCAAGAGAAAACGGGAAAATCTGCTCTGCTTCCTCCACAGTCTAACAGAACTTCCTAAAAGGTACCTTCAGAATAAAACCACTTCCGGTTTTTCACAGTAAAGTTATTTTTGTCGTTTTTATCAGAACGTTTCAGTCATCTGAAGCTGAAGCACTAGTGTCGTCTAAAACTGTCAATAAATCACTACTGAACTCAGTTCATCACTGAAGTCATGTTTAATCCTGAGATAAACTAGATCAAAATGATCCTAAAGGATTTATTTTTCGTAAAAACAGTTGCTTTAAAGATCTGGTAGAAAATGTTTCTAACGTGTTCTAGTGACATTTCTCTGAAACTTCATAGTTTACCAGTTTACGGTTTTTCTGTACCCTTTAATTTATAGATAATCTTTGTTTTTGTAATATTTTTGAGGATTTCATACTGTTGTGAATCAGGAACACTTTGATTAAGAGGCTGCAGCAATTCATCCTGTCCTGCAGGGGGCAGCATTCTCTCATTTAACAATGAAACTGGATCCATTCAGGTAACTAGTGTCTCTTTTACTTAAAGTCCTCCTATAACAATTATTTTTATTTTCTTTAAATGTTCCCAGTGAGGTTTTAATTAGGACTGTGAAGTTTTTCACAAAATTTCCACATCCTAAATGTCTTAAAAAGCCATTTTTCTGAAGCCTTCTTTAAAAAAAAATCCCTGTGTGGGCGTGGCTTATGGTGCTGAGCAGTGTAAACCCACCCCTTACCCCCCCAGACATGCTAGCGAGACACAGACTTTGATAAGCCCATGAAAAAATAAAATAAAACCTGATCATTTAGGCTGCATTGCAGCAGCAGCAGCAGCAGCGGCAGCAGCAGCAGCAGCAGCAGCAGCAGCAGCAGCAGCAGCAGCGGCAGCAGCAGCAGCAGCAGCAGCAGCTGGAGCTCAGAACTGATTTAATGCTGAATTCACTTGAACTAGAAATCTAAAGAAATGTCAGAATGCAGAAAGGGTCTAATCGTGTCTAAATGTGTGCAGACAGTGTTGACGCTTTTAGAAGCAGATGAAGGGGAACGTTCAGGAGAACGGTTCCAGTGTCCGATTTCTTTGATTGACAGCGACTTAAAAGGAAAAATACTTGAAAACGCAAACATGAAATGATTTCTTATGATATTTTTTCTCTTTCAGAAGAAAAAAGCCACAAATACATGTTAAAAACTCAGAAAACAGGATTTTCACTGGAGGGGGAATTCAAATAAAAAACAACTTTAGTCCTTCAGACAGAAGAGGAGCAGCAGAGGAGCAGCAGAGGAGGAGCAGAGGAGGAGCAGAGGAGCATTAGAGGAGCAGCAGAGGAGGAGCAGAGGAGGAGCAGAGGAGCAGCAGAGGAGCAGAGGAGCAGCAGAGGAGGAGCAGAGGAGCAGCAGAGGAGGAGCAGAGGAGATTCTTCATGTCAGACAGGTTTGGGCTGCAGCGGTTCTGCATCAGACGGGCTCTGGTCAAACGCTGCGTCCGTGAAGCTGCGTCTCTGACCCGTTTGTGAGGACAGCGGCGCTCCTCGACGTGCTCCTCCCCCTGCTCCTCCCCCTGCAGGAGCTCAGAGGACTCCCTGAATCCTCCATCCAACATCGACACGCCTCTCGGACTCACCTCTGCGATGCAGACTGGATCCTGCGGTCCGCAGCGGACGCAGTAGAACTCCCCGAGCCTCCAGACCCGGACCGGGCCGTCGGGTCGAGCCCGGCCGCTCACGGACTTGTAGAAGGAGAAGCTGCCTCTCTGGCAGGAGGGAGCACCCAACCACTGAGGAGAGAGGAGACCTGATGAGGAGGAGGAACCTGCACTAGATCTGGTGACAGAAGCAGTCCAGAACTCCAGAACCTTCTGGATCTCTGCAGGAGATGTTTGAGGAGAGACTTCCAGAACTTCTGGGTCAGAGAGACCACAAGAACTGCTGAGCATCTCCAGAACCGTCTGAGCTTCAAACTTTACCCAGAATGCCGGGACAGACGTGGATCTGCCAGAGCAGAACGACGGACCAGAACCAGGACGGACATGGATCTACCACAGCAGAACGACGGACCAGAACCACGACGGACGTGGATCTACCACAGCAGAACGACGGACCAGAACCAGAACCACGACAGACGTGGATCTACCACAGCAGAACGACGGACCAGAACCAGGACGGACATGGATCTACCACAGCAGAACGACGGACCAGAACCAGAACCACGACAGACGTGGATCTACCACAGCAGAACGACGGACCAGAACCACGACGGACGTGGATCTACCACAGCAGAACGACGGACCAGAACCAGGACGGACATGGATCTCAGGGTATTCATCATTTCTGATGATTTCTGCTCAAACTCACTGATTTTCGGAGTTTCTTTACCTACTTTACTTTGTTCAACTGTAAAAATCGGAGGACTAATAAAGTTTGCTTTGAAACTCCCACACGGAGACGGCTCTGCTCTCTGATGCTACACAAACCCTCTCAGGACACGACGAAAACACAAACTCAGTTACCCATAATGCAACCCTTCGACTGGCCCACTTTAGATCTCTTCTGAAGGTAAAGGAGGAGGAGCTGCTTCTGCATGGATGACGTCTTAGAGGAGATCAAACCGGTTACTTCAGAATGAAATCAATAGTGGAGAAAATGAAATACTTTTGTTATTCTAATATCAATATTATTTACTCATAGATTTCTATGGTTCCAGACAGAATTTATCAGATAATCAAATAAAAAAATTATCAGCAGCAAAAATCAAAGGTCTAATGCAGAAGTCTTCAACCTGCGGCTCCAGAGCAACATGTGGCTCTTCTATGTGTCCATGGAGACGCTCTGGCTGAAGAAAAATAACATAACAGTGAGTTTTTTAATGTTTGTAATTTAGGAACTGAGGAATTTTAGGCCATTTAGGAGTTTAGCTAGTAATCAAGCAACGAGTTAGCTTTTTTGTTTGTTTGTTTCCTAATTTGGCCTCTACTGAGTTTTTTATGCTAATTTGGAGTTTAGCTTTTATTTTAGCAAAAGGCTAATATTTTATGCTAATTTAGGAACTGAGGAATTTTAGGCTATTTTGGAGTTTAGCTAGTAATCAAGCAACGAGTTAGCCTTTGAGCTAATTCAGCATCAACTAGTTTTACTCATACCTACTAAAAGGTAAAAATGAAGAAAAAAAACACATTTTGAGAGATGCTAGTTTCTTTTTATATTTTTGCTTTTGATGGTGCCAAAAAATAGGAATAATTCACATTTATTATTCAAAAAATGGTAATGAATTATCCAAATTTCTAAAAGGCTAAATAAATCTGTGCAGTTCCTTCTAGGTTTTGATCAGTAGAAAACGAGTCTAAATGGCTCTTTTACTGTTAAAGGTCGCCGACCTCTGGTCTAATGAAGCTGAAAGAGAAAACGGAAGTTTAGAGTTAACCCACGAAGCACCAAAATTATACTTTAAAAATTCTGTTTTTCTTTCCGATTAGATTTAATCTGAAGTAGAAAAGTTGCATTAGCTGTGATGATACTAGTGTGAATGTTTTTGATGAAGATGTTGAAGCTTTTGGATGAAAATGATGTTTCTAATTTACTTTAATTGCTGAAGGGATTTGATGAAAATGCTAAAGCTATTTGCAAAATGTTAAATTTGCTAAAAGACTGAAAATTTTGTTAAAGAACAATGAAAGAGCGCTGAGGTTGACTGAGCCTGAAGTTCTGAAAAACTCTGAAGTTAAATTGCTTTAAAATCCCTAAAAGATGCTAATGTTGCAAAAATATTTAGTGTGTTGCTTAAATGTGGACAAAACTCCAAATTAGCATAAAAAACCTGAGTAGACGTCAAACTAGCAAAAAAAAAGCTAGATTGTTGCTTAAATACTGACTAGACTCCAAAATAGCCAAAAATTACTCAGTAAACTAAATTAGTCAAACATTTAGTGAGTTGATAAAATAGAAGCTAAACTCTTATTTGGCCTGTAAAACCCACAGTAGATGAAAAACATTAGCACGCTGCTCAAATATTAGCTAAAATCCAAATTATCATAAAAAACCTCAGTAGATGCCAAAAGTAACCATAAATGTTGCTTAAATACAAGCTAAAGTACAAAATAGTCTAAAGTTATCTTGTTGATAAAATAGAAGCTAAACTTTAAATTAGCCTAAAAAACTTTAGTAGATAACAAATTTTCTATAAATGTTAGCATATTTCTAAAATATTAGCTAAACTCAATTTTTTAAAAATTACTATAAAATGGAAAACGTGTCCCATGAATATTTTAAAGGCTTGTAGTTAATCTACTTAAAATTTTGAAATTTGAGGACGTTCTCATTCATTTCCTGTGGGGCATATTTTGATCAATATTCCAAAAATACGAGCAATAATGTCCTGAACGAGCTGAACGTTTTGATGTCAAGATTACTGAAATCTCTGAAAATGAGATGAAACGTGCTGAAGAACGTACAGAAAGGTTCAGAGGAATCACAGTAGTGAGAATGATTACTGACACACTAGAACTGATTATTTGGGTCAGAACCTTCATTGGACTTTATGAGGAGCAGATAGAGAGGAAGGACAGGAGCGCTCCAGTGGAGCTTCAGTTAAGTTTCAATAGAGGTCCAGTAGAGCTCTAGAAGAGTTTCAGGAGAGCTTCAGTAAATCTTCACTAGAACTTCAGTAGAGCTTCAGTAACTCATCAGTAGAACTTCAATAGAGCTCCAGTAACTCATCAGTAGAGCTGCAGTGGATACTGTGAAGGTCCAGACCCCAGAAAGCCCCCGGGCCCCGCGGTGGGGGCGTGGGGGGTCCGGCCAGGTGGCAGCAGGTAAAAGTAAAAGCCCCATCATCCCATCACGAGCACAGGCGCGTGCGCAGGCAGGAATTCCAGGTGGAGAGCGTCTCGAGCGGCATGCGTCAGTTCTCGTGATATTTGGGGGAAATCGCATCGACATGTTCGAGTTCGGAGAACCAATGTCTCCGCGGAGCTCCAACTCCCGGTGTGATGTGAACATGCACACCGGCTCATCCCGGAGGGGACCCGGGGCCGGTCTCCGGGCGGACGCGGCGCCGCGCGTGACGCGTTTGGCCGCCGCGGGTCCGGTTCGGACGCCTCCTCCGCCGCGTCCCGTGGAAGGTTCGGGTCCAAACAGTCCCTCCCCGCGTTCCCGCTCCGGACACAAAATGTCGGGGACGCCGCGCTAATAATAAGGATATCAATCTGCTTCCTGTTCGAGCGGCGGAGCCCCGACCCGGTCCGAAACGTGTCCGTTGATCCGTTCGCAGCGGGTTCGGTCCGTTCGGAGCATGGCGCCGCCGATCCGCGCCGGCGTCGCTGCGGAAAAGTTTCCTGAAATTCGGTGACATTTTGGTTCGGCGCAGGAGCCGCTGCGGGTGGGGGTTGGTAGCCGACTGTCGACGCCACACAAAGAAATTAATCATTAACACCGC
The DNA here is from genome assembly GCF_002922805.2 of Oryzias melastigma. Taxonomy (NCBI): domain Eukaryota; kingdom Metazoa; phylum Chordata; class Actinopteri; order Beloniformes; family Adrianichthyidae; genus Oryzias; species Oryzias melastigma. The sequence continues at coordinate 29,986,129 of NC_050525.1, forward strand.
CAAAATATCACCAACATACACCGGCAATTTCTGCGCAGAACCCCCGAACCGAACCGAGGCGGCGGTCCCGACCCGGGCCGGCTGCTGGCGCTGAAAACGAGCCCGTTCGGCGGCGGGTTCGGGCTCCGAGGGGGGAGGAGAAGAAAAGTTAGCCTGGCTGAATAAAGTTGTAATTGCAGTCAGAGCAACTCTCGGCGGCGGCTGCGCCCGATATGGAAAACAATCAATACGACACGGCCGAACTCCGCCGGATCCGGCCCGCTCGGGGTTCCGCTCCACGGCCGGACGCTCACCAAATATTCCTCCGCCAACTGGCCCAAAAATTCCCGCCGACGAGCGGCGGAATTCGACATTATTTGGAAATTATATCGGCTTTACCTGTATTGCATTGTGCTCCATTGCAGTCCTGCATTCCCTCTCACTGAGGCCCCTCTC
>NC_050525.1:29986663-29987720 GCF_002922805.2 Oryzias melastigma
ACCAGCGCGGGAGGTTAAGCCTGCATTTCTAAATAAAGAAACCGATGTTTGTCTTTGAGATCGGATTTAATCTTAATTTGTTTTTATTCAGATGAAGATGTTTTATAGTTTGATGGTTCAACGCCAGATCTGAGCTGCTAATCCTTCACCACAGGGTGCCAATCTGGCCACAGCCTCAGACCCAGACCCAAACATCTGCCGCTTAGATAGAACTGATGATCGCCGTGAGCAAACAGATGCTCGCCTTCAGGACCATTAGCGACTTCTATTACAATCTTTTTCACGGGGCACCACCAGGACAGAAATTATTTTTCTTCATTATTGGAAATTATGAGAGTTAAGAAGTTAAAACCAGCAGGTTTGCATTTTTTTTAAAGATCTTTGTGTTTTTTTAATGTTAGTTTATGATATTACACAGTACACAAATTCAATTTTTTATTGGCTCCAGTCTAAACTAAATTATACGGATAGGCAAAGGTCAATGTTTGACTTCCAGATTGAAGCAAATTAAAAAATGAATAAAAAATAGCATAAAAATGTATTTTTTCAAATAACCACAATATTGGTTAAGAAACATGGATTTTATAAACACAACTGATGAGCAAACCGGTTAAAAAAGTATTTTTTTCGTGGAAGCTGTACTGGGACGATATTTTTCAAACCCAAGATCAATTTTCTTCTGAGCTTTTAAAGATAATTTGACCTTTTTTTTTGTTTGCATATTTTGGGTAGCAGCAATTATCAACAGAAAAAACATTAAAAAATATATTATTTAATCAAATTATTAAAAATAATTAAACACATTATTTAAGAAAAAATAAAAAAAAATATTAATTAAAAAATAGTTTGGTTCCAGGGTTAAATATGGCCATAAAGGAGAGTGGTCAAATTCTCAGGACTTGGTGGGCGTGGTCCAAAAGTTTGTTTCACTTATTTGTCAGGAGTTTGGTGGCGATGGCAACAACCAGAGAGGTAAAAATGGCTTCAAAAGGGCCAAACCCAAACCAAAAGTTCACTGAGGCAGCCGTGGAGCACAGGTAGAGCGGTTGACCTTTAA
>NC_050526.1:0-2920 GCF_002922805.2 Oryzias melastigma
AACATCATAAAACAACCAGGACTTAGTGATAAACTAGAATGGGCGGAGCCTGTCTACACACACACTCTATAGTTAACACGAAGGTCCAGGGGGGGAGCAGGGCAGGGGCCGCCCACCCCCGCCGAGCAGAGGGGACCTTAACCAAACGTCACAGACTCCACTCCATGTAGCGATCAGGCGAAAAACATTAGATTGTAGCTCCTCCCACATGTGGCTGGAGCGTCAAACTTAGGAACACATTTTTTTTATAGGCGGTGGAACAAATTTGCCGCACAGCAAAAGAGGGGCGGGTAAATGGCGTTCGGTGTGAATGCAACATAAGATGATAAATTTACCCTTTTTGATAAAAGTTACAAAACAGATAAGGATACTGTTGACATTCTATCTTCATATGACACAACAAAAGAAGCAAATAGACACTCCAAATACTTTTTTCACTGTTTGTTTAATTAAGTGTAATTTTACAACTTTTTTTTTGTTTTTGGTAACCCTAATAAGATAAGAGATCTCTATACGGGTAACCTAGCCTAAGATACACGGAGCACAAAGTTACTACAAATAAATTTCAATAAATCAAAAAGGAGCTTTTGCTTTATTGGATTAGCTTTGTTCCACTTTTTTCACTCAACAAAAAGTCTTGGATTCAATTCATCATTCAGTTCAAGTCATTGCATGTGGATGGATTGACTTTTTGACGTAAAACTGGTAATGGAGTATCATCAAGATGAATAGTTATGAAACAGCTTTGCAAGAATCAGCCGATAACACACAAATGACCCTTGGAAACATTTATGTTAAATTTGAAGGACATATTTAAATATTTATAAGGTTTTATCAGCTGCTTGCTTTGTTCTTTGAAAAAGTTGATCTTTCCAAGAGTCCTGCCTCAAGTCATCTTATTGTGGGTTCATTTGCAGCATAAATTAAAGCTCTTTTATTTTAAAAGTCCACTTGAAACCCTTTAGGGTTATTGAGGTCACATGTAAATTGTTGACGGTTTTCCTGCATGAGATCATCTTTAACAAAGTGGTGCGGCCTGTTAGTCAAGTGGTCAGACATCCGTCTGCATTCAGAGGGTCATCACAGTTTGGTCTTTTCTCTTTTAAATTTACTTTCTTTCTTTCGTTCCTCTCAGAGTTGAAATAATTCTGTTGTTTTCTCTTGAGATGGAGTTGAACCTCTTGACCGGAGAAATGGTTTTCCTGTTTGCAAACAAACACATGTAGAGAAGGTGTTTAGTCACCCTTATTTACACTATTGGTCTGTGCTGTGGACTATACACTGCAACATACAGAGGATCGTGGGGTAACAAGGAAATTTAAACGTATTTTATTATTTTGTTGCAGCCAAATATGTATTTTTTGCAATGTTGTTGATAAAATGAGACAATGTGAATTCCTTGTTTATTTTTATTCCATTTTCTTAAGTGAAACAACTTGCAGAATCAATCACTGTAAATACTTGATGTGAAGATTAAATCCAATGAATAAATGGACACAAATAGTTAGGGATTGTGGTGACTGACAGGAGAAAGTGTGGTTGTTCGTAAAGGTCGACAACAGCAGGAAGGAACAATCTGCAGAGCGGGGAAGCCTGTCCCTGAACCTGCTCTCCAAGGCGGACGGGGCTTCCAATAGGAAACAGGTTTCATGGTCTTGGATGTCCGTTGAGCCAGGACCCTGCAGGGGACTGAGCTAGACTTAGGTGACCTTTTCCCTCTCCGTCTTCATGCTGCTCCAGCAGGCTGTAACAGCCTCAGGAATGACCCCTTGACTCTACAGGACAGCAGTCTCCTCAGCAGGTAAAGCCTCTTATGGTCATTCCTGTACTGTCTATGTCAATGTTAATAGTTTATTGTTAACACAAGAGTCCGCTCCGTAAATGTCCCCAATAAGGGAGAAGCAGACTGCAGAAGTCCAGAACTATCATCCTGGTCTTCCTCTTGATCAGTCTCCTGTACTCCACATCCTCGTCTTCAGTGATCACACAATCATCAGAAAACCTCTGCTTATATCTGAAGTCTGTAATGTGAAGAGTGACGAGATGATGACAGTCTCCTGGGGGCCCCACACTGCAGCTCATGATTCAGGAGTCAATATTCAATGATGTTATTGCTGTTTTATCCTGATTATTTCTGTCTGTCTTCTGGAACTTCTTTATTTTACTTTCTCAATAGGTCTTATAATAGTTGAATTTTTTTCTTTCTTTATCTGTCTTAATTGATGAATAATAGTCAAAAGAAGAAGAAACGGGAAGAAAAAGACAACTTGGTCCAGCAGATGAACTTCAGCAGATACATTGATGGGTAGTTATGTAAACAGACTACTGGTAATTCTTACGTGTGAAATCTTGTTTTATTTTACTCAAAATTAACCTTTATAGGGCAGTCATAGTGCAAAGGTAGAGCGCCTGACTTTAAGATTGCAGGTTCGGTTGGGTGTCTTGAACCCCACATCGCTCCTGGTGGTTATAAGTTGGTCAAAGTGTATGAATATGCTTCCATCAGTGTATAAAGGAGACTGTGACTGTAAAGTGCTTCGGGCCTTCTCAGGAGGTACAGTAGTTTTTGCCATTCAAGCTAGCAGTGCTCAGGTGCTAGCTTCGCCACTCAGTTAGCCCGGCCATTAGCTTCATCGCTTAGCTAGCTCAGCTGTTAGCCCTGCTGTAGTGGTGGCTGGGGCTAATAACGGCAGATATGCAGGTATGTACATCCATCTTTGCAAAAGTTTGGATGTTACTTGTTTTGTGGGCGAAATGCAAACATGGCATCTGGGATGATGTCATGAAATGGGCTCCACCCACAAGCAGTGAAAGGCGGAGCCTCAGAGATTGAGGCCTCTTACCTCCAAAAGAAAAAGAGTTCTTGAAAATGATTAATATTTCATAAATAATTTGTTCTTTAGTGTGCCAAAGGTAATAT